>NC_142808.1:43232504-43387504 GCF_049724085.1 Artemia sp. Qi Xiang Cuo | reverse complement strand
CTTGTACAGTCTATAGCGCTGTGTAAGATATATTGCACAAGTACCGGCATTTTTTTTTTAACGACCCAAGTAATACTATGTATAAAGCATGGCGTAGCATTGGCCTGGCATATCTCGAAATCTTTTCATTTTCAACCTTTTATTTTTTTTCATTATTACTATTAATTTTTTTGCAATTAACGTAATCTTTGATCAGACTAAGATAAAGTACTCTTGAAAACAAGATTTCCTTTTGACTGAAGTTTCATAGACGGAGCAGCAGCTGTAAAAAGAAAAGAAAGACGAAGTGCAAACCCAAAATAATAACACGTTTCGTTATAACTAGTTTATACAAGCACGTGATCAAGCTAATTGCAACCTAAACAAAAAAAAGAGTTTTCAGTAACAATATAGATATCAAAGGGAATAGATTTTTATGTTAATTTGAAAGCGCATCTTGTTTCTGCTTTTATATTTCAAGAATATGCGCTATAATAATTACAAGTCTTTTTTTGTGCTAAAATGTCTAATATGGTGAAGTGAAAAATATTTTGTTTAAAATTATGTTATTGTTGAATTTATATTTTAACTATTTTTTAGAACCAATCCTTGTAAAAAAAAACAATGTTCATTTTGAAACTATTTTTATCTAAAAATGGTTATACAAACCTTGCGAAACAATTGAAATATTGTTTCTATTTGTTTAAATGTAACAATTTTTGAAAAGCTGACTTGCCTTGAAAGACGGTAACTCTGATTTCGGGTTTCAGCTAATAAAACTATAGTTTATCTTATATGAACTACTGCCAGTCAGGGTTGCCACTTCAACAAAACTACTGGTACTAGCCAGGATAGCTCAAAAGTACTACCACGACAGAAAAGTACTAACACCCGGCATAAAATTTGGCCGGGTGTTGGGCTGAGCGAACCCCGCGGCCTTTTATAACCGTAGTTACTCATTTGCTTATCATATAAGCCAGAGTAATTTTATTTTTATTTCTGTATAGCTAGTCGAACACTGACTTCCAATATGGCAAAAAAAGGGCCACTGATATAGGAAGCAACTACAATCAAAATCATCGAAGTTATCTCTGGATGTTCACTATGAACGGTCCGTAATTGCCTAGTAGGGTAATAGGGCGTCCAGACTATCCGTTTTCTGGGAAAATAGGACTGAAAACTGGAAGCAGGAAAAGTAGTCAAGATCTGCAGTTTTTTTAAACAAATCTGTACAAGTTTATCAGTTATCCTTATCAAGCCTGTTTTTTTTTTCTGAGTCAAAACCTTAAAAAAAAAATTAAGCATCAGTTAGACAATTAATTTTTTTTTCTGTTTAAGAGCTACTACATTTAAAAGCTACTTTTATTTATCACTTATTGTCTTCTTTTTGGCACTTTTTCAGGAAAAGCAGTCCACACTACCATTTTCCGTCCCATTTTGCCTAAATTGGACTAAATGGGGGCAACGCGCTAAAGGCGTCACCCTAAAAGTTCAGTAAGAGAATTTTATTTACAGACCTTTACAGTAATAAAATATTATCTAAGCTCACGCTTCCACTTCCTCGCACTCATGACCAGCTCGGTTGGAACATCCCAAGTCTCTGGATTCGGTACTTCCCTCCTGACATGCATTATATCGGATAATGTTTTTGGCAGTAGTCTGTTCCGGAGGGGGGTCCAAACTAGCTTTAACAGCGAAAACTGACGCCCGGCCGAAGGGCTGCTATGAGACAACGACATAATACCCTTTATGAATATAGGTAGATGAACCAAAGCAGAGTCCCCAGCACCATCCTTGAGGGCGGACACTGAATTCCAAAATTCCAAAACTGACACTTTCCCTTCCCCTAGCTCTTTCTTCAAGAATGGTAGTCGCCTCCACTCTCTGTTTAGGGCTTCGTCTTCCAGCGAACCATTGAAACAGTCCTTTAATATGCGGAAAAGAGGGATTATAGAAGGAACTGATCCGGATAAAGCAGTTTCTGAAGATAACCAGTCTAGCATTCGAAGCAAGCGGTCTTCACTGTTTACTCTTCGCTTTATTTCAGAGCAAAGCTTGATATAAAAAACAAAGCAATTTTTCTTTGTCGCAGCTAGCTGTCTGTTTTGAAGTTTCCGACTTTCAATCTGATCAATTGCAAAGAGATCAAATTCGGCTCCAAAATGCATATCCGTCTCTATAGCTTTGAAGTTTCTCGGATTTGAAAAATCTATTTCGAAGACTGAACGTATGGCCAAAAGCTCGTCTTTGATATAATTCCTTGCCAGTTCGGAGAGAGTATTACCCGCGCTTTTTAAAAGTTTGTGAACTTTCACTTCTGCGCTCTGGAACTCAAGATTCAGGCCGTTTACAATAGGAAGAACGTAATTCAGAAAAAAGACAATAAAGCTTGACTTCGGGTTCGATCAAAGGTGTATAAAGCTTCACTGCCGTTTGATCCCGAACTTCATTCGCAGGTAAGGCGAAAAACAACGTCAGAGCAGTCCACTGTTCCACCAGCCTCTGAGAGACGGCCTCAAACGCTAACCAGCGAATTGCAGATGGGTACAGGAGTGCATAGTCGGCTACTTCACAGAACTTTTAGAATACCTTATACTCACGGAGTCATTTGGCACTATTCGATACGTACGTGTATATATCATTGCTGAATCTGACGATCTCTGTAGGTAACTGCTCGTAAGCACTAGCAGAGCATAGTGCAAAACTGTGACAGATGCATCCGAAAATAGCCAGCCAGGGAATATCTTTCTTTACGAGGGCTGCAAGGCCGTTGTTCTTCCCAAGCATCACATTTGCATTATGAGATGCAAATCCTATGCAGTTTTTTATTGTCATTTTCTTCTCACTTAAAGTCTTATAGATCAAGTTTTTAAGGCCCATTGCTGTTGTATCCCCAACTTCTGGAATGGCCAAAAAGTCTTGATTCCGCATGTAGTGTTGTCATAGTAGCGAACGATGATGACTAAGTCTTTTGTCCCCCACTTATCAGGGCTTTCATCAACCATCAGCGAAAAGAGCGATATTTCCAATCTTGAGCTCAGCTGGCTGATGGCGTATGGGGCAATTATGTTTTTGATTAGTCCAGTGTTTTAGTTCTTCCACATGCAAGAAGCTTTACTACTGATGAATCAGGGATAAATTTTTTCAGCAATTCGGGCAAGCTCATAAAGAGATAATGCTCATCTCCTTGTATTTTAATGCTACCCAGGCTGACAATGCCAACTCTAAAGCTGTCACCTGTTGGCTAATTAGTTCTCTTTCCTTTGCTGCTCCCGATAAAGTAAACTCATTGGTTTGGTCATCAGCAATACGCACTTGGTTCTTCATACAAACAACTTTGGATATGTGACTTTTTCTCAGTGCATGTCTACGTAAATGGGATAGGCCACCAGTAATGATGTTTTCGCAAAACCTACAACAAGATTTTGTCCTATCCCTTGGATATCTTTGCAGCCAGACCTGCAAGTCATTATCTTCTATCCATTTTGCACTGGATTTCTGTATTTTCACTGGCTTTGGTGGTTTATTTCTGCTGATTTGTCGTTTTCTCACATTTAATAGTTCATTCTCTTCACCTTCAATGTCATTTGCAGTTTCTTCACAGTCAATGGCACTAGCTTCAGATTTATTGGCTTCGTCTCCAGAGTCACTAGCTAGATAGAGAATCTGTATAAGAGCAGTGACTCTAACCAGTTTTCCATATATCAAATCAGTGGCGTAACTAAGGGGGACAAGTAGGGGCACTTTGCAGCACAAGTTTAGTTTTTAGTTTAGTTTTTATGGGTATTTGCTTCTCTAAAAGAGGTATCTAAGAGAGGAAGAAAGAAAAATAAAAGAGATAAAGAAAATTCCAGATCCAAAATTTCAAATTTTTTTTAATATTCGCTGCATAATATTGCTCTTAGAGATTATTTGCTTCCTGACAAGGATGTTTCAGGGGCTAATTTAAAGAAAACGTTAAAACTGGGTTAGTTGACCCAGAATTTTCAATTTCATGCTAGACTTTTTCCAAGTGTCATGGTCACTTTTTTGACATTATACCCCCCTCCCATTCTGAGGTCCCATATATAACTGTATAAATACATTTCATCGTTGTGTCAAATCTTGTGATGACATTCTTTCTTGTAATATTCTTACATGTTTTTTCATATTGTAAAGTGAGAATTTGATTGGTTGATTTTTTTAATATATTCCTAGGGCTATATCCCGGACCATCAGGGGGATGGGTGTATTTTCAGAAAAGGGGCCATGATATTTGGAAATATTATAAATTAAATAAATTAATTGTACTTCTTTTTTTTTTTTTTCTTTTTTTATTAAGAAAATTAAATTAAATAAATTTTTTCTTAGAATAAAAAAAAAAAAGTAAAAAAAAAAAAAATAATATTTGATTATAAAAATAAAAATATAATATTGTCCATTTTATTGAGAAAATAAAAAGTCTTGTTAGGGTAGGCTTAAAGTTTAATTAAGGACTGATTCACAGGGACCACGTAGGTTGGGCTGGGATGCCAAGCACCTGAAAACGTAAATTTTTTTGAATTTCTCGGCATGTCTTTATTAAATTATAGGTTTTATATTATCCCCCCTAATTTTTTTAATTAAATCATTTGTAGTTCGTTTTTATTTACTCACTGATCTTTTTGTTCCATCTTCAATTTATTTCTTTTTACAACAATTTTTTTTAATTTTTGAATTTTTTTTAAAAAACTCACGAATGTTCAGTTACTTTCCACTTTTATCAGTAAAGCACAACGGTAAGAGCACTTCCTGAGGCTGTGTTAACTTAGGTTTTAATCTTGGATGAGACACGATATTTTTTTCTTTTTTAACTGTAAAATTAAAACTTTGAAAATATTTTTTTTTACAGAATCTATAAACATAATTTAAAATCCCGGGCAAAAAATCGATTCGGTTTTGCATAATTTGATCTTTTTCACTTGTTTTCCTCAATTCATCGACTTTTTTCGTTTATGCGTTTAAAACCTAGATAAATTTGGTGTTTATGTTATGTAAAATCCAATGCTTTTTGTGCCCCTCGTGTTCACTTATATTCATATATTCTTGAGAAAAAAAAAATAATTCTCTACTTTTTAGTTCATTTTGAAAATGAGTTTAACTTTTTCTTTATTGTTTGACCTCCTACCCTAAAAATTATTTGTACGTCTGGACCTGTGAAACCCATCAAAACAGCTATAGGCTAACATTCTTGGGGTTGAATTGTGTGGTTGAAGAAATAATCTTCTTTTATTTCTTGCTTTCTTTTGGTTGGGAGTGATGATTCAAATTACTCTTACAAACGGAAAAAAGGCATTTTATGTAAAATAACTGCTGTTTCGTATAGGAACTGAAAACAATGATTGAAATATTTTTTGTTTGATAAAATAAAAACAAAACAAAAATTCTGTCACTCAGAATTCCTCAAATCTTCATGTTGGAGCGATGCAAATTTAAGGCTGGAGGAAGTGAGACTGAGACCAAGCCACTCTAAAAAATTAAACGGGAAGGGAGCAATTAAAATGATTTTTTGGGTCTTTTTAAGAAGCTGGATTTATTAAGATCGGTTTTTATTGAAATTTAACAATAAATAAAATCTTTGTTGGTTATCTTGGTTATCATTGTTGGGTATCATTTCTAATAAGCTTGTAAAATTGCTCAGTTCGGTCTTAAAAACTACTTCTGACAAAAAGTATTGAAAAAGTAACTATTTTGCAGAAAATATTCAGGAAGTACTACTTTGATCACAAAGTACTAAAAGTAGTAATTTAGTACTACCCGTGGCAACTCTGCTGCCAGTGTGGCCAACAATGCAGTGGTGCCAAACGTGGTTCATTTGTTCATTTTGGTACATGTCACCTCTACTGGTACAATTTAGTACAATCCCACAAAATATGGTACAATTCTATATTTTTGTACCAAAGTATAAACAAATACAACGTCATTATGTGTTTATACTTTGGTTTGTATTCTTTCATCTACAAACAGGGTTGCCACCGTTGGTGATTTATCACCAAATATGGTGTTTTTTTTTAGTTTGGTGACATGGTGATTTTACCTTAATTTTGGTGATTTTATCATTAAATCTGGTTATTTTACTATGTTTACGTAACAGATTTTAAAACAATGAGGCAAATTCTCATAAAAATGCTATTAAATAGACTCAATTGTCAATGGATGGAGAATTTACTGCATATCAAAATAGCCGCTCAGGGGAGATGACCAGAAAATATATTAGATTATTTACATTTAAGCCTATATTCACATCTTAACGCCTAACTAGGTGGGGCTATATACTTATTTCTAGTCATCAACTACTATAATAGGCAAGGATTGGCTAAACTCTAGATAAGGCATGATTCTAGCTGAGGGGCTTTTGACTATCTTTGAAAATGGTTGCACTAGGAGAGTGAAACTTTCAGGAATGAACTCAAGTCCTAAAGCCTGCCCCAGGAAGGTGCATTCTAGCTTCCATTTTAACTGATTTGCTATTTATAAGGCTTCAGAAATAGCATAGAATTTTTTTCCATAATATTTGTTGGTTTACTTTCCCTTAAACTTAGGTTTTTAAAACACAAGGCTAATGATGTGAATTGGATTTTAAGTTATTTTAGGATTTTATTTTCAAAGGTTAAGATGCACTCGTGAAAGTTTCATTCCCATAACCCAACTATTTCTAAGATTCCAAAAGTCCCTCCACCTAGAATTTTACCGTGTATTCACCCATTTTACTTGAAGCCACCTTCCTATCTCTCCCATAGTAAGCGTTTTGAGTTTGTCTGACATTAATAGTTGAGGCAGTTAGGCGGTCTCAGTCTTTTCTAATAAAATAGAATCAGGTGAACATTTTGATTTAGCAAAATACTAAAGCCGACACCTATTTTTCCTGAAATCCCAAAAAAAACTCAAAAACCTATTTTGGGTTTGCTTGCAAGATCGCTGCTGTCAATATTGTCGTAATTGGTACTTAAAAATGCAGCGAAAAACATTCTATTGAAACAGTTGCAGCATATTTTTATAAAAAACACTTGCTGACTGCAGTCCCTTCAAATACTTTACATACCAACGTTTCAAATTGCTTATCCCCCGACAAAGAGCCTAAAATACTTGGAATCAAACGGATGTGGGCGCATAAATTATGCTGAGGGGTTAACGCTTCCTTTTGTTCAAAAGCGGTCAGTTGGACTTTGATTTAGTGAAGCTTTAGCTCTTGAAATGATTTATTTGGTGTGTATAATTTGAAAGCGTTAGATTGAGAGTTGGACATTCGACAAATTGTGCGAATAAGTTGGATGTTTGCGAGTAAGTGCGAATAAGTTGAAATTTTATTTTGAAGCGTTATTACCAGAAATAGCTGATGGAAGGTTGCCGAAAGCATGGAAATTCGGGAACCGTTTTTGCCAGTGTAAGAATACAAATTTAGTTGATTTTTCAAGTATAGGTATAATAGAGAGGGGATATACTGGTTTTAATCAAAAAGAGGAGAATTCCTAAGTCATCTATGCCTTAGGGCACAAATTCAGATAAGCTGATAAACTTAAGACAGACAGGATTAGAAGACATGCGTAGGATCATAGATGTATACATTTAGTAATTCATTTGTCGTTTTCCAAAGCCATTTTATTCCATAATTAATCACCTAACTTGATCGCCTAACCATTCAATCACCTAACTCAATCGCCTACCTATTACACTCCGTGAAAGTATCTATCATAAAATGTAACTAATATTGAAAGCGTAAGGAACCCCTGGAAGTCGCCCTCTTCGAGTTTGTTTACTCAAGTCTGTGTGAAATCTGATACCTTTGTGTTTGAGCCTTTTTGCCGACCAGGAAAAGGGCTCGAATCGGCCAAAACGGCTTTGGACTGACGTCCCCCCTTAATTAATTTTTGATTTCTTAAAGTTATAAAAGTGAAAACATGTAAAAGAATTTTGCACGGCCACACTCAAGGGCTCCAGCAGAGAGACAGTTTTGGCGTCTAAAGATCATCAAAGCTTCCCTCAGAAATAAAGTAGAGCCAGAAACTTTAAGTGCTTTGATGCATGTGCACAGGTTTTTTGAAGACCCAGCAACATGGGAAATATCCTCATCATTAGTCACAAAGGCTAGGCTGTGAAAAAGGGAAGACCAGTAGCATTTTGGGATAACCTTTGATATTTTTATCTATTTCTGTTTCATATTTGAAGACCACATAGGTGTTTTTTCATTTAAATATTCGGCAAACACTTCTGCAACGTGATCCTATATATATGGTATGATTCATTATGATATATTATATTTCATATTAATTGATTTGAATTACAGATTTTGATTTTATATCATTTGAATATTGATAGAGTTGATTTCCTTGTGTATAATTTGTGTTGCGATTTAGGACTAGTACATAACCAATACAAGGTGTTTGCCAAATTGTAGTAGAAAGGATGGTTTATTAAAGAACATATATTTCTGCCTAATATTGAACTAATGAATAATAGTCAACGTTGCTCTGTACTTCAAATAGTTTGTCTTCGGCTAAAGTCATCCTTCTCACTTCGAATTCAAGGACAGGACTCACGGATAGCTATTAAGATACTAAAATTATTCACGGTCCCCTTTTTTATGTCTACACTGCTTATCTAACTCGTTAGCTTAAAAATAAACTGTAGCATTAGACCTAAAATCCTTGAAGATCTAAAGTAGGTCTTTGGAATTCATTCTTGAGGTCACGAATTTACGCATTAATTAACGGAGCTAGTGACCTTAAATTTGTTACAGGGGGAGGGGGCAACACCACCAGGTACATTTTGTGAAGTTATGGGTTCGCAAAAGGAATGCTGTAAAAAACTTAGTGATGAAATCTGTTTCTGCTGGCTGGTAGAATTGCGTGCTCTCTGGCCTTGCGTTTTTTGCAAAGATGCTTCTTTTGTATGATGACTCCCAGATCGCGGCATTTAGATGCTCAGCCAGAGCAGTTCTGTTGTCTAGGAAACCAGGGAAATAAGATTTATCACCGCTTGTCCGATATTTCAGCTTAAACTTGACCCATGACAGTTTTCCAGAAGTAAATGAAAAATATTAGAAATCGACACCATTTGAGTGGTCCTTTTCAAAGCTATAGTTTACCATTAAGGATACCAACAGTGGCAGGGGGATTAAAAACATTCATAAGCAAATGATATTCGATTTGAGGCCGAAAGAGGATTATTGTGGTTATTCTTTTCAATGGAAACCTAGAAAAAAGAAAAAGAAACGATTTTGCAAAGTAAATAAAAAAAAAATAGTAATTAAATAAATAAAAAGGTGCTTTATATACAGAAACAGGATTTTAGGTTACAATTTCAGTTTTGGCTGGAATTCCTGTTTTTGGTATAAATCCTCTTCTTTCTTGAGCAGTAGCCTTTGAAAAACATAATGTCTTAGCTTAGGGTGCCCAACGCGTCTTTCGGGTGTAAAGCCTATCATTATAGACCACCGATTTTTGGCGTTTTTGTTGCTGATTTTGGTGAAATACTGGTGATTTTTGGTGATTTTCTTGGTGAAAAACTGGTGATTTTTGGTGATTTTCTTGGTGAAAAACTGGTGATTTTTGTTTCATTATGGTGGCAAACCTGCCATGAACAAGTCACTCCTAGGGTGAGGCCTTTCCATTGAACATCGGAATGGCTGACCCCTGTGATTATCTCAAATGGGGGTAACTCAAAAGTGTAATATTCTGTAGTGAGGGACTGCGTTCGCACGGACCCCTACAGACAAGTATTTTCCTTTGGGACCCTTTTACATGTCACACATTATGTAGTTAAAAGGAAAAGGTATTTAATTTTTAGACATTAATGGGACATGCAAACTTAATCATTGTGACCTTTTGAAGAGATTAATTTCTTGATTAACTTACATGCTTGAGATATTACGGAAAAATTAGGCCTAAAATTCCAAGCATATAAGAGAGTTGAGCTTCTGTACATGGAGTTGTTAATTCTGCGATCATAGGCAGCGCGCTAGCGCTGCCTAAGTAAAGAACTATGTGGCCACAATGTGTGTGTGTGTTTTTTTTTCTTCGACAGGCGCTTCGTATCGAAGGATTTGTCGTAGAAACTTCTAAAAGGGCTCATTCGATTTGAAATTGGGGTGGCTAGTGCCCTTTTTAATAGTCGAAAGTGATCGGAGGGCAACTAGCCCCCCCCCCGCCCATCATTCCCCCAAACACATCCAATCAAAATTTTGAGACAGCCATTTTGTTCAGCGTAGCTGATTTCCAGATAGTAAATACGTTTTTGTGGAGAACACTCTCCCAAAACCCTCAGGGAAAGGGTTATAAGTTAGGCCCTGAGGGCATATAAGAACAATGTTGGCACAATATACCATATATTATTTTTTTACATTAGAGCAGGGCACTTCATATGGAAGCGGTCGTCGTAGAGACTTCAAAAGGGGCTCATTCGATTGGAAATCGAGAGTTCTAGGGCCCTTTTCAATAGTCAAAAGTGATTGGAGGGCAACTAGCTCCCCCCCCCCGCCTATCAGTCCCCCAAACACATCCAATCAAAATTTCGAGATAGCCATTTTGTTCAGCGTAGTTGATTTCCTGATAGAAAATGTGTTTTTGAGGAGGACACTTCCCCACAGCCCTCAGGGCAAGGGTTTTAAGTTATGCCCTGGGTACATGTATGGTTTTTACAGAAGGCGTTGTCGTAGAAACTTCAAAACAGGCTCATTCGATTGGAAATTCGAAGGTCTAGTACCCTTTTTAGTAGTCAAAAGTCATTGGGGGGCAACAAGACCCCTTCCCCAACGCTATCATTCCCCCAACACATCCAATCAAAATTTTGAGATAGCCATTTTGTTCAGCGTAATTAATCTCCAGATAGAAAATATTTTTTTGAGAAGGAAACTCCCCCACAACCCTCAGGGCAGGAGTTTTAAGTTATGCCCTGAAGCATATAAGGTTTTTATAGAAGGCGTTGTCGTAGAAACTTCAAAAAAGGCTCATTCGATTTGAAATTGAAAGGGCTAGTTCCCTTTTTAATAGTCAAACATGATTGGAGGGCGACTAGTCCCCCCTCCAAGCCCATCATTTCTCCAAACACATCCAATCAAAATTTTGAGATAGCCATTTTGTTCAGCTTAGTTGATTACCAGATAGAAAATATGTTTTTGAGGAGGACACTCCCCCATAGCCCTCAGGGCAAGGGTTTTAAGTTATGCCCTGGGGTCATATAAGGTTTTTTAAGAAGGCGTTTTCGTAGAAACTTCAAAAAAGCTCATTCGATTGGAAATTTAGAGGGCTAGTGCCCTTTTCATTATTCAAAAGTGATTGGAGGGCACCTAGCCTCCCCCCCCCGCCCAACATTCTCCCGAACACATCCAATAAAAATTTTGAGATAGGCATTTTGTTCAGCGAAGTTGATTTCAAGATAGAAAATATGTTTTTGAGGAGGACAATCCCCCACCACCCTCGGGGCAAGGGTTTTAAGTTATGCCCTGAGGGCATATAAGAACGATGTTGGCACAATGTACTATGTATTATTTTTTTCCTTTTGAGCAGGGCACTTCATATGGAAGGGGTCGTCATAGAAACTTCAAAAGGGGTTCCTTCGATTGGAAATTGAGAGTTCTAGTGCCGTTTTTAATATTTTAAAGTGATTGGAGGGCAGCTAGACCCCCCCCCCCCGCCCATCATTCCCCCAAACACATCCAAACAACAATTTGAGATAGCCATTTTGTTCAGCGTAGTTGATTTTCACATAGAAAATATATTTTTGAAGAGAAAACTCCCCCACAACCGTCGGGGCAAGGGTTTTAAGTTATGCCCTGAGGGCATATAAGAACAATGTTGGTACAATTTACCCTGTATTATTTTTTTCCTTTAGAGCAGGATACTTCATTTGGAAGGGGTCGTCGTAGAAACTTCAAAAGGGGCTCATTCGATTGAAAATTGAGAGTTCTAGTGCTCTTTTTAATAGTCGAAAGTGATTGGAGGGCAACTAGCCCCCACCCCCACCCCCCCACGCCCATCATTCTCCCAAACACATCCAATCAAAATTTTTGTTCAGCCATTTTGTTCAGCGTAGTTGATTTCCAGATAGAAAATATTTTTTTGAGGAAGAGACTCCCCCACAACCCTCAGGGCCAGGGTTTTAAGTTATGCCCTGGGGGCATATAAGGTTTTTATAGGAAGTGTTGTCGTAGAAACTCAAAAAGGGCTCATCCAATTGGAAGTCGAAAGGCCTAGTGCCCTTTTTAATAGTCGAAAGTGATTGGAAGGCTATTATTTTTTTGTTGTTGTTGTTGTTTAGACCAGGGCCCTTTGTATCGAAGGAGTTGTCGTAGGAACTTCGACAAGGGCTCATTCAATTGAAAATAGAAAGGGCTGATACCCTTTTTAATAATCAAAAGTGATTAAAGAGAAACTAATCCCCCTCCCATGCCCACCCTCCCATTTTACTTTATGTTTAAAAACTAAATGTTGCCATAAGATTAAATCAAAATGCACTCTGTTAATGCTAATTCCCAATAAGGTATCTCAGCAGTATCCCAAGAACGACTGAGGGCCTTATGTTCAAACTTTCGGGGCGGCTTCTATTCTTAAAATTTAACCAAATCAAAATAGCGTAAGTGTATCCGAGCTATCAAAGAAAGTAAACAGATTTTTTGGCGAATGATATCAAGTTTTCCATTTCAGGTCAACTAGAGGAGGTATGAAACTAAATCAAGCACTACTATTTGTGTCCCGATTTTTAAGAGGGTGTATGTTGTTAAAAATTGCTGAAAATTTCTCTCCAGCATACAAATAGCAGGCCAAACTATAAAGTCGTAAAAAACAAAAGGATTTAAAGTTTTATTTTCTTTCCTGAAAAGACTTTGTCAATATAAAACGAACAGAAATTAATTAAAAAAAACTTTTTCCACAAAATAAATTTTTCAAAGAAAAGTAAACAACTCTATTTAGCAAAAAATGAGCAAAAATAAAATCAAATAATCTACCAAGCGTGAAATTACCACAAATCAGCATCGATAAATAAATGAAACCCAAAACGAACAGAAATTAAAATAAATAACCGAGTCAAACTCAAAACGAGCAGAAATTAACATAAGTTGGGCTCAAAACCCCTATGTTTTCCCAAGGCCAGAACATAATTTGCACTTTACTGAAAAAAATATAAATGTTTTTACTTTTATAACTTTAATAAATAAAATAATATTAACTTTTTAATTATCAAATATCAGTATATGTTTATTACACTGACAATTCACATTCATTTGTATTTTTTTTCAGTCAAGAACAAATTTTTTTTTGGCCATGCGAGGCCATAAGGGTTTTGCGAGGTGTTTATGTTAATTTAAGAGTCTTTGTAGTTTTGCTCGGTTATTTATTGTAATTTCTCTTTGTTTTGGGTTTCGTTTATATATCGATGCTGATTTGTGGTAGTTTCACACTTGGTAGATTATTTGATTTATATATATATATATATATATATATATATATATATATATATATATATATATATATATATATATATATATATATATATATATATATATATATATATATATATATATATATATATATATATATATATATATATATATATATATATATATATATATATATATATATATATATATACGAGTATCCTGCTTATATATACGAGTATCCTGCAGAAGGATGATGCTATGTTGTTTGCAACAATTTTTTCAATTTTCTTTGATTTTAGTATTTTTCTATGTTGAAACAGTAATTAGAGATTAAAATGATAATAATACTTTTTTCAGGCATACAGTAAAGAAAACATGCAAGATCAAGCAAAGCTTCACGCTTTTAGCGGAGCGTATATAGCTGATACGGCCATGAAGGAACTAGGTGATATGTTCGGCAGAAGAAAAGAAGCAGTCCAGGTAAGAATATAGAAAATAACCAGGTACGTTAGATATTACAAGACCAACAAGAGGCGCATTCACAATGATATTGTACTAACATCAAATGCTAACTTGGACCAATCAGAATTTTTAATAGAGTTTTTCAGCCAATCGGAAATTACTATCAGCCAATCGGAAATTTTGGATATTTGCACTCGCTAAATCTCGCTATTCTTAACCTTAGAAGGGTAAGCATTTGTAAATTTTACGACACCAAAACATGTTTTAGCGGTTACCATGGAAACGGATACATTACGCGAAACCACGTCCCTTGTATGCTAATATCATGATTATCCAGTTCTTGTGGCGTCACCGAGGTTTTATTATCCGAATTGATTGTGGAAATATTAAGGGTGTGTAGTAAAATTTACGAAAGCTTACCATCTACGTAAGTTTTTCACCTGTTTCAGGAAAAGGGATTTTTTACCAAAACTTAGTAATTACTAAGTTTCTTCGT
This sequence comes from Artemia sp. Qi Xiang Cuo, assembly GCF_049724085.1. Classification (NCBI taxonomy): domain Eukaryota; kingdom Metazoa; phylum Arthropoda; class Branchiopoda; order Anostraca; family Artemiidae; genus Artemia; species Artemia sp. Qi Xiang Cuo. The sequence continues at coordinate 43,373,174 of NC_142808.1, read as the reverse complement.
ACTATGAGGTGAATTTTCTCACGTTTATCAGTTTTCTAACGTTGTTTACAAGCTTCATAGCAAACTTCGTCAAGTATGGCATATGAAAATGCTGAATTTGGCTATTTGCTGATTTAACCTATTTGTTCCCATATATGGGGATCAAATAGAAATGTCACGTTTGACAACAGGTTTACATCGATTCCATTTGCTGCAGAACAACTGAGAGAACCGTATCGACTGACGACAGTTGGGACTGTGCGAAAAGACAAGAGGGTATTCCGGAAGAGCTTCTTGTGAGCAAAGGAAGAATTACAGGAACATCAATGTTCTGTTTCGATCAGGAGCTGACTCTAGTGTCTTATCTTGCTAAGCCACCAAAAATGGTCCTGCTTCTGTCAACTTGCCATGACGGTACCAGTATCAAGCATTCAATCCAGAAGCCTAAGATAATTAAATACTATAATATCACCAAAAGCGGTGTTGACACATTTGACCAGCTGTTCAGTTCAATGTTAGCCGCTCGGAAGACCAACAGGTGGTTCATGTACGTGTTTTATAGACTGATCAATATATCGTGCATCAACAGTTTGTTATGTCATCTACTCCTTCACTATCTCCAAATGTGGCAGAAAACCCCCTTACTGAAAGGCTTTCGGGCCTTTAATTTCGGGAGGGGCCAACTGCCCCCCAATTATTGGGGTGGGGTGCCCCTCCCCAATTATTGGGGCAATTGTTCCCCAATAATTTGGAGAAAAAAAAATATTAAGTAACTCTTTACTTTGAGCAGATAATTTTTTTTAATTAATACATCCTCGTTTTTAATATAAAAAAAAAAACACGAAAAACAGAGGTCCATTACCCTTCCTAATATGTTCCACATTAATATTTATACAAATATACCACCTTCAAAACCTTATCATCAAGTAAATGGTGAGCCTAGTTGATGACAAAATTACGAAAATATACTCTACTTCCTGTTTAGCCATGTTTGCTCAAGTCAAACTGTTTCCCTGATAAGTAAGTGTCTTGTACTTCCTAAAATCTATCAATTCAGTATAAGATTTTTTATTTTAAAACTTTCAAAAATGGGTATGGATACACCCTCTAGGTACACCCGCAAGTAGGACAGAAATGGAATCACAGAAAAACAAGAAATTATTAAAAACAAGAATTTTTTTTTCCTTGCAAGACATGAAAAGAACTTGTCGAAAAAGAAAATAAGACTTAGGGCTTGTTTTCTCACCGCCTGTACTCTGCTTGTACAAAAGTGCAGCCAGTCCCAAGCCTGGAAAAAGGAGGACGGTTAGGCAGAGAATTCACGTCCCTCTCCCGTCAAAACCAATCAGCGATTGAAACATCGATGAAGAATAAAACCCCTCAAATGACGACAACAAGGAATTACCCCCAGACTGATTTTATGGACACGAAACAGCCTCTTAGATTTGGTTTTTGGAATGTACGGACAATGTGGCAGCTCATCAAAACCAAGCAGGTCCTGCAAGAAGTAGCCGCCTATAACCTTAATATAGTAGCGCTGTCAGAAGTGAGATGGACCGATTTCGGCAAAGAAACACTCGATAATGGTTAAACAATAATCTACAGTGGACCCGAAAAGAAACGAGAAGCAGAAGTAGCAATGTTAATGTCCCGAAAGGCAGCGAAATCCCTCATCAGCTGAACTCCTGTCAATGATTGAGTAATGTTTGCGAGGTTCCAAGGACACCAGATTAAAGTGACTGTAGTCACCTGTTATCACTGTAGACTGTAGTGTAGCGACTCCTTTTTCCAAATATGACACACACTTGATACCGCGCGTACTGACCCTGGGAATATACGTCAGAACCTTAGTTAGTTACTACCTGGCATTCAATGGCTAATGACGCTTGGGAAATGTATTGTCGATGGCTGCAAAAGCAGCGGAAAAAACCGTGGAGTGGGGATATCTTTGCACGGAATTCCTGCAAATAAGTAAGTATCTATAACTTTAAAATATACATATATAACTCTAAGTATATATGCAGCACATAACTTTAGAAGGTGATTTAGTCTCTGAACAGCCCTAGTTTTTAAGTCTATGCTTGCTAGAAAACGATATGAGTAAGGTGTTTGATGTAGTATTTTCTAGTATTAAGATCATGGAAGTTATAGGTTTTGATGCAAAATTGCGTAATTCTCTAAGTATTTTGATATTCTTTTTTACCGACCTTTGGCTGTCAGAGAAGAGACTAACAAGGAATTACTGAAGTGCAGGATTTGTTTTGTTGAAAAGATGTTTTCAAACCTACTTTTTAGAAAACTAGCCAAACTTTCTTAATTGAATTTTGGTGTAAGGTTGCCTACATGTTCTATCTAGTACCGACGGTAAAACTGAAAATGTTTTCAAAAAGAGGCGTAATTTTGTCAAAATTCTGGGGGAGGGTGTTCAGGGCCAGATAAAGGACGATTGGAACGATTGAGCCCAATCAGGCCCCACGTTACTGTCAGAGAGAGCCTAAAAAAGATTTGAAATTTAAAGCAAATTGTTTTTTGACGATAAGGGATAAATTATGAGTTATTCAACTAATCAAAAATAGATTTATTTTAAGTTTGCATTGCTGGATGATATTTATTAATGTATCTACTATTATATAATATATACTTTCTAATATAAAAAAACTGATACCCGTAAAGTTCAAGTCAGATTTACTGAATTTAATCAGGATATTACAGAGATTTTGCACTACGTACTTGAACTACTTTACGTACGTAAAGTAAATCTTATTTAAATATTTAATGTATAGAGAGGGCCCCTCTAAAAGAGATCCAACCGGACCTATTTAATCCGGTCCTGAGGGTGGTGGTAATGTTGGAACCAGTTTTTCCAAATCAAGTGAAAATCACAGTGAAAACTGAAATATTTTGAAATAACTAGATTGACAATACCACCTAATCCAGGAGCTTTCAATGGTTTTTCAAATCAAGTGAAAATCAACGTGAAAACTGATGATTTGAACGTGAAAGCTGATCAATCAACGTGAAAACTGATGGGGGCAACCTGGCAGGGTTACCCCCCCCCTTGTACTAAATTTGCTGTTGCTAGCTCCATTAATTAATGCGTCATCTCGTGACCTCGGAATGCATTCCCAAGACCTACTTTGAATCTTCAAGAACTTAAAAATCACCAAAAGGGTGAAAAATCACCAGGTCTGGTGATATATCACCAGCAGTGGCAACCTTGCCTCTCAGGTAATTGTCAAGATTCGTATCTGTCTTGACTGGAATCAAATTTTCATCCGACAACCCATTTTCATCCAAAAAAAAAGTGTCGGGTAGTGGGGAACTGTTGCAAACCTGGCTTGATTAGCCGAGCTCGATTCCTTGCAAACACAGCATAAATATTAGGAATTTTGATTTTTTTTTTTTTTTTTTTTTTTAGTGTGATAATTTGCAAAATTATCTATCTGTCAACAAATAAAAAATTATATAGCTTACCTATTTATTGTTTAGAGACACATGTTTTATTCGTCTGAGGAAAACATTTACTTTACTTCACTTCCCCCATGGAAAGAACGACTTGTAGAAGTTTCCCTCTGCTTATGTTTATTCTTATAAAGAAAAAAGTTCACCTTTTTATTTTTCTTGATTAGCATATAGTTTAATTTTGTCTGCTAATTGAGTCGTGAATCAAAAAAACAAAAAAACAGGTTTGTCTATAGACTTGTCATGATGTGTTCATCGGAATCGCGCGTGCGCGAAGGCGGAGTATGAATCTTGGGTGGTTTTAAATCTGTGTCACATATTTTTAATGGAGAGTATAGCCTTTGTCGATACTGTATATTCTGTCTACTGTGCCTGTTATGCACCAACAAATGATGCTGAAGAGGTGGTTAAAGAGCGTTTCTATGACACTCTTAACTCAGTCTCCAAGGATATACTGCGTCATGACATGGTTATATTTGCCGGAGACAAATATAACGCCAAAGTAGGCAATGATTGATCCTACTGCCCAGAAGTACTTGGCCTACATGGCTTTGACGACCGAAATAAAAATGGAGTCGTATTTATAGAATTTGCATCCTCAAATGATCTCATGATTGGTGAAGCACAGTTTCGTCACAAGAATATCCATAGGTATACATGGACCTCCCCTGACGACACAACGAGAAATCAGATCGAGCACTTTCTTATAAACAGGAAATGGCTATCAAGTCTCCAAGATGTAAGGATACTGAGAGGAGCTGACGCTGGCTCAAACCAGAATCTCTGTATCAAGTTTATGCTCAAACTAAGGACCCCGAAAAAGAAGACAGACCCCTTGATGCCCCTACATGACTCGCTTGATAGCTTGCTGCATAAGCTTGCTGAACCAGAATTCAGGAGTAAGCTCACGGTGTATCTCTGATAAAACTTGGAACTTGATTTATGAAAGACAAACTCTGAAACAACATTTTGTTTTAGCAGGGTTCCAGAACGATGCAGTGATGAAGCTGCAGGCATATAGAGTGCAAATTGTGTCTTTTGATGTAGTTTGGCATCACAACATTCCCTGAAAGTTTCATCTTAGTATCCTTCGCCATTTATGAAACATTGCAAATAGTCTTCTTTACAATTCCCAATTTGGATTATTTGCCACCCTTGCCTCAGGGTCTATGTGTTTCATTTATCCCCGAAGGGATATTTATTGAGCCTTGGACTATTTTGAATAAAATGGCATGAAAATCCACGAGCCTGAAAAGTCAAGCTGTGACTCGGCCATGCGTATCTTCCTAAGCATTTTTGGGGCAGTCTTCAATTTATTTTAATTAAGTAAATTAATTAAATAATTAAGTAAATGAATTATGTAAAAATTATGCAAAAAATTTAATTATGTAAAAAAGGATACAAATTAAATGATAATAATCTTTTGGGTTTGAAGATATAAAATGACGTTAAAGCGTAAATCGAACAGAAATTATCCTATATATGAGTGGGCAGTCGCTCCCTAAGCTCTCTGCTCGTCATGCTAAAATTTATTTTGCACTGCACGGGAAGCTTATTAAAATCCAGCAAATGTGGCTGGTATGGGCAATGCTAGTGTTTGATTATTGTCTTTTAAAAATTAGAATAAAAAATTGTGTCGTTTCTGGCTTTACTGAATACCCTGCATTTTCATGTAACAACACTGACTTGAGTGCATTGATTTTCGAAGCATCATAGGCAGCGCAATAGCGCTGCGTAAGTAAAGAACAATGTGGTCACAATGTATTATTTATTTATTTATTTTTTTTTTTAGACCAGGGCACTTTGTATCGAAGGAGTTGTCATAGAAACTTCAAAAAGGGCTGATTCGATTGGAAATTGAGAGGGCTAGTACCCTTTTTAATAGTCGAAAGTTATTGGAGGGCAACTAACACCCCTTCTACGCCCACCATTTCCCCAAACGCATTCAATCAAAATTTCGAGATAGCCATTTTGTTCAACATAGTTGAAAGATCTAGAAATTATGTCTTGAGGATGACACTCTCCCCACAACCCTCAGGGAAATTGTTGTAAGTTATGCCCTGGGGGCATATAAGGTCTTTTATAGAAAGTGTTGTCGTAGAAACTTCAAAAAGGGCTCATTCGATTGAAAATTGAGAGGACTAGTTCCTTTTTATTAGTCGAAAGTGATCAGAGGGCAAATGAACCCTCCACGCCCATCATTTCCCCAAACACATCCAATCAAAATTTTGAGATAGCTATTTTGTTCAAAGTATTTGAAAGGTCTGGAAATTATGTTATTAAGGATAACAAGTCCCCCCAGCCCTCAGGGCAAGGGTTGTAAGTTATGTAAGGTTGGGGGTTTATAAGGTTTTTATAGAAAGCGTGGGCACATAAACTTTGGAGGGGGCTCATTGGATTGGTAATCAGATGCTCTAGTGCTCTTTTTAAGAGTCAAAATGATCGTAGGGCAGCTACCCCCCTCCCCTTAGACACACATGTCACATTGTCCCGAAATGCGTCTAAGGGAAATTTTGAAGAGAGCTATTCTATTCAAAATAGACTAAATATCATCTAACAAGGCTTTTGGGGTTAAAACAAACCCCAGAGAATAGGGACAAGGGTTGTAAGTTATGTCTAGGTTGTATTTCAGGTTCTTATGGAAGAGATGGTTGTTTAACTTTAGAAGAGGCTCATTTGGTAAAAAATGGGAGCTTCTTGTTCCTCTTTACGGGTGAAAGGTGACGGACGGCATTTAGCCCCCCCTCTCCTAAAACCCCTCTTTTCACCAAACGCAAGTGATTGAAATTTTGAGATAGTGATGTTTTAAAAATAGTCCAAAGACAATATAATAATGTCTCAAAGGATGACACAGCCCCTCAGTGCCCTGGGGATATGGTTGTAAGTTATTTTCTGAGGGTATATAAGGTTTTTATTGAATTGGCGGTTGTATAAACATCAAATGGGGCTTATTTGGTTTAAAATTGGAAGCTATAGTCCCCTATTTAAGAGTCAAACTGATTTAAGGTCAAACAGCCCCCCCTTCCTCCACCCTCAGCATTTACCTTAACATCTCCAATCAAAATTTGGAGATAACAATTTTATTCATCGTAGTTGAAGGCTTCGGAAACTTTGTCTGTGAGGAGTACAACCCCCCCCCCCTTATACCTCTCAGGAAAAGCGTTGTAAGTTATGTCCTTGGGTTATATAAGATTCTTATAAAAAGGTTGGTCGTACATGCTTTGGAGGGGACTCATTGGATTGGTAACCTTAAGTTTTAGTGCCCTTTTTAAACGTCAAAGTGATCAAAGCGCAGCTATCCTGAAAAAAAAAATCAAATTAATGTGCATTGTAAGTTTAATATACATATGCTGATATTTATTCCTTAAAATCTTAATAAATTTTTGATTTCTTAAAGTTATAAAAGTGAAAACATTTAAAAGAGTTTTTTTCAGTAAAGTACAAATTATATTCTGGCTTTTAAAAAGGATAGGGGTTTTGAACCCTATTCATATTAATTTCAGCTCGTTTTGAGTTTGACTCTGTTATTTATTTTAATTTCTGTTCATTTTAGGTTTCATTTATTTATTGATACTGATTTGTGGAATTTGTATGCTTGGTAGAGTATTTGATTCTGTTTTTGTTAATTTTTGGTTTAATGGAGCTCTTTTCTTTTTTTGAAAAACTCATTTTGTGGATTTTTTTTTTAAATTAATTTCAATAAAGAGGTAAATAGGGTATTTGAAAAAATGTATGCTTTTTCTAAAAATAGGTATAACTAAATATTGTTCATCTGTTTTCCAGGTGTAACTGTGCAAAAATCGTTTTTTGCAGGAAATACGTTTTGAATTTTAACAGTCAATTCAAATTAAACAAACAAAACAAATCTAATGTTTTTTTAACAGCTGCTTCTTTTTAATGTGCTATCTGAACTCTAAACATAAATATTTATTGTAGGGTATTTTATCGTGTGCTAATAATTCTAAATTATGTCCCACGCTTTTCATTTAGTGTTTTCACTTTCAGATAAAATCTCTTTCTAGACCATAGCTAAGCACGCTGAGCAGATTGCTGCAAGGTACTCTCACAAATACGAGCTGGAACACGAAGATCTTCGATATGTAAACGTTAAACATATTGGAAGACATAAAAAAGAGCTAGAAATGGAAAGCAATATGCATCCCGTAACGAAGATCACCAATATTTCACTGGAGTATAGCGAAAAATTCAAAAGACCTGTAAACTTTAGTCTATCTGGTGTTCACATTCCACTAGACGTCTATGAGGGATGTGAGTATGTTATTGGTTGGTGGCTTCCAGAAACAGGTTTGCTAGCCCCCCTCCCCCTGCTCTTCGCAAACCTTTCTGTGTAAATTTTTTTGTGAGAAGGGCACATTTGTACTGAACAATTGACAAAAATAAGGTTTCATATGTATTAAATTACTATAATAATAGCTGCAGGCTGGTCCATACCATGGGTGTCTTGTAACCTTGTATTATATTAAAAAAGATAAAAATAACTAAAAACATACCCACAATTGGAATTTCTCTCGTTAAGGAAAAATATTAGTGTATTTAAGTAATTATTTGATATAAAAAAAAAAAAAAAAAAAAAAAAAAAAAAAAAAAAAAATCCTGTGCATTAACTTAGCTATAAGGTCACTTCCTACAATACCCTAAACAAGGCAATACTATATTTACAAGCACAATAGAATAAATAAACAAATGTACCTTTTAGAAGCTGCCTGTCAAGATTTGAAAAAAAATTACATACCAGAAACGAAAATAGGAAACAACTCAAATAAACCTAGGCCTTACCGCATCATAAATCTCAAAATCTTATGAACGTCACTTTAATTTCCAGTATTTTGTCATACGATCGAACATTTTTTCACTTTATTTTGGAATCTCGTCCCCCCCCCAAGAAAAACGTACATGTACGTGCCTGTATCCACAAAAATGATTATTAAGAGCATTCTTTTTGGTGTTTGTAAGAGACTTGAGTATGTTATTTCTGACTGACAGCTTCGTTTTTCAAATAGTTTAAATCAATAACCAAACCTTAGATTTTGAGTGGTATTATCTGAGGTGGAAGTAGGCGCTTCAAGACCTGGGACGATGTCTGTTTTTTACACCACTTTCCCTCTTTGCCTTAACAACGTTTGTGGTCTACATTTCATAGAATGTATCTAAATCGTGCCCCAGAAGCTGCTACACCTGCGGAAAAGTGTGCCCGTTGCCCCCTAGCTACGTTATTGGGTTTTGTATCTAATACCGTGCAGCTTCACAGAAAGTAGGTAAATGTGTATTTCCTTTTAAAGTAAATCGATGATTTACTTTAAAATTTTTTCGCTATTTAAATATATTGAACTAAATTATGGCTTAAGAATCATAGCCTTGTGATTTTTTGATGAACTGAGGATAAACTAAACCATTTCAAGCAAAAACCAGTGTTTCTTTTATAAAATGTACGCATAATAGACACTTAAAAAGGATATATTTGTAACGAAAACAATGTTAAATTTTGCATGTAAAGACTGGATGATATTAAAAGGAGAATTTTAGTCCAGACAGTATGTATAATAACAAAAGTGGGTTTTATTTCTCACCCTAAAAATATCGTCAAGATTTTGTCGGTGGAGATAATGGCCGCACTGCTGAGAGCTATTGTCTTCGTCGCTGGGGTTATTATCCTCAAAATTACTCAAAAATCTTCCGCCTTGCTCTTTACCTTAAACCCTGTCGATATCGTTTTTGCCCTCATCGTCATCTTATGGCCGTAAAATAGCTCCTGGGTGATGGGTGCCGTGAGCCAAGGAGCTATAGGTGCCATGAAGGGTGCTAAGAGCCAGCGCCAATCCATCCCTCCGGTACTTCCTGGGAGAAATACTTAACATGACAACCCGTCATAACGAATGGTTCCCAAGAAAAGCCGTTCCAAAACATGTTGTCCCTTCGGCTTAATTTTTTATGAGAAATTGTATGCAAAGTTAATACTGTCAACCGAGTTTGGCATCAGTAATACTTGTGTGGGCTGCGGTTTTATTGATTGTAATTAATGAGACGGGTTATGTGTGGGTTGATTTTCGCTTATTTTCGTGTTTCGCTTGGCTTGGAATAAGCTTTGGTGGGTTGAGCTTTCCAAGTTTAATTTTGTGTAAAAAATAATTAGCTGCATCCATATTCTGGGTTGAAGTCTTGTGGGAAGAGGATTTTGCGCAAGTTGAAATTTAAACATTTTAAATTTCTTGGGGGTTTGAATTTGGCTTGAGTTTTGTTATTCTAGGGTTGAATTTTAACATATTCACTGCACCCAACGTCTTCACTAATAATACTACCAAGGTTAGTGAAGCTGTCAGCTTGACCGATCTTTTTGTTTCCCATCATCACCTTTTCATCTTAACTTATTCCTAGCCTTAGCAACTTAGTCTTAACACTAGTTGCTAACATTAGTTGCTTAACATTTATATTAATTTTTAAACCTATTATAGGACACTGAACTCGCTAAACCTTTAAAAGTCCATTCATTTTGATCACACTTTCATCCAGGATGAAATCATCAGCTTAATGTAAGTCCAGGAAAGTTATACTTCCCCATTTGATTCGTGTTTTCCCATTGTCTTTCTGTGCTCCTTAAGATAAATTCCATCAAAATGATCCATACAAATGGGGATAGAACACAACCATTTTTAACTCCTGATTTAATGCGAAACCAGCTACTAACCACATTTTAGCAGTGTTATCCTTGTACATAACACTAATCACTCTAATGTATTTGTCTGGTATAAAACAGTTGGTGGTAACAAACTGTAAGTTCGTTACGTCGTTCGTAAGTTACGTAAGTTCGTGAGTTCGTTACTATAAGTGAAACGAACTGTAGCTCTAAGTTTGTTGACCATTCAGCTTTGTCAGTCTTATGCAAGGTTTGATGGTGAGAGGTTAGGTGAGATTAGATTACAAATCCCAAAAATGAGTTAGAAATTAAGTTAGAATGTTAGAAATATAGATCTCAGAAATGCTCAACATTCACCATTAGTGCATGGCGAACCTCATATATATATATATATATATATATATATATATATATATATATATATATATATATATATATATATATATATATATATATATATATATATATATATATATATATATATATATATATATATATATATATATATATATATAAATATATATATATATATATATATATATATATATATATATATATATATATATATATATATATATATATATATATATATATATATATATATATATATATATATATATATATATATATATATATATATATATATATATATATATATATATATATATATATATATATATATATATATATATATATATATATATATATAAATATATATATGGTTCGCCATGCACTAATAGTGAATGTTGAGCATTTCTGAGATCTATATTTCTAACATTCTAACTTAATTTCTAACTCATTTTTAACCTTTAAAACCTTTCGAAGCACACTTCGAAAGGTTAGATTTTTTTTTTTTTTTTTTTTTGCACTAAGGACTACTTGGTGGAGGTCCTTGTCGAAATATTTGCTTGTCCTTCGTCTTCGTATTTTGCTACTGGCTGACAAAATCCTCGTTTTCTCACCTTTTTGATTTTGTTTTTCATTTATTATTTCCCTTCCTCTCTTAGTTTCATATGTCATGTATAGCCAGTTTGGCCTTGGAATGTATTTATAGAAACAAGGTATTTCCATGAGGGCTCAGCGCTCCAAGAAGCTCATCGTCGTCAATTTCAGTTACGAATCCCGGCCTCAAACTTGAAAAGGACCTTTAAACTTGCTTTTAAATACACAGATTACAAAAAAAAAGTTTTGAAACATCTGGCATCAGTATGAGTCGTCGTACCTATGACCTCCTCCATACTAGGCATATGTCCTTTGGGTTGACAAAAGAGAATGGGGAACTTTAAGGGTTGGAGCTCCTTCTCCGCTGATTCAGCATAGGAAGATAGGGATTAACTTACTAGTATCACTTACGGTGTAGCGTTCGACAACTTCTTTAAAAATGTAGAAGAAAAGAAATTTGCATTCGATATGACTAATTTACAAGGCATAACGATTAAGGCTCAAATTTCTCTAAGTAATAAATAATCGTGATTTTTTAATAAATAATTTAAAGTCGAAATTCATTCTGCACAGAGACTTTTACTATAAACTGCTAGGCTTACCGGTAACAGAATTCCACGTTTTTTACGTTTCCTGTATGTGAAAGTGCCTGAAAAGACAAGTGTGCCGCGGTTTTGGGTCAAACATAAAGGCAAGATGCAAATATGCAGCAGTTGTCACTGAAGGCAAGATGGCCTTCACGGTTTCTTCTTTTCGATGCTAGCGCCAGTTTCCACTCATGTTTTTGTTTATTTTCCTTTGGCCTAGTTTGAATGGCATTCTGAGAATGCAGTATCTAGCCAAACGAGTTGGGTCAACAACAACAGATAAAAACTTTTACAACAGATTTATTTTCTATGTGACTCGACAACTCTTTTAGGATCACCTTTCCAGTTAGAAATGATGCTTGTTATTTTTTCCAGCTAAAGGTTATAAAGCAGTTCGTACCGGATGTGTGATATCCTGGAAAGAGCACAAGAAAAATTTTTTTGGCTAAAAGGGAAAGTGTTATTTTCACTTGCTTTTACCCTTAAATGTTCCTACATCAAGTATATGCTATCGGTTGACGTCACGATTTTAGTTGTTATGATTTCAAATATCCTTTACACCCCATTCACAGTTCGATTTGGCTAACGCCGGATCCACTCAAGATAAGATATAAGGCATCTTCTAGAACTCAATTATCAATCGTTCATATATTATTTGCTACTTTGTTCAGTCTAAAATGGCATAATAAATTAAGATCTGCTTGGCAATACGGGAGTGGGGTTCAATCCCACCTGCTATAAAGTCTGCAACAGTACGGAGATCACGCATTAGCGTCTCTAAATGTTCAAAGAAGAAGAAGAATCAGGCAGCGATGTTGCATTGAGCCGTTAGATGAAAAGTTTTGGAGACATTTTGTATTTGAACCAATCAGAACTAGTCATCAGTTGCTTAACAGACTATATCTTATTATGAATGGACCCAAGGTATCTCACTTTTTATTAAAATCTCATTGTGAATGGACCTTTAGTATATTGCTCGAACCTTGCGAAAAGGGGACAAATAAAAATTATAACTTTATAGAGCAGTTTTAATGATTTTCATCGCTTCCCCCTCATAAGTCTATGGTAACCTTCAGGATAGATTTTAAGGTCTTTTCTCGAGTTAACAGCAATAAAGAAAACTTCAATTGAACGAAAAAAAATGCAATAAAAACACAATATTTTAAATGTACTACAAAGCTACTCAGTTTTGGATATATGTGATTTTACGATGCGCCGAGTATTTTTTTTAATAAGTTAAATTTTGCTGAAATTTATTTTTAAAATTTTAATTGAATGCATATTTTTAAGTGCTGAGTTCATTCCTCTCAAAACGTTAACTTTCTTTACTTATCGCTGTTTTTCTTTAAAAAATAAATTATTTTAATATCTTTAAGAAATGTCAATTAAGATGAATATACAAATGGACTTCACTAGTTGACTAAGAAGGAAAATGTGGCCTTTGCCACTTTTGGCGAGGTCTCTTACGACGTGAACCTTACTAATTTTGGCGAAGCAGTATCCAAGATTTATGTTCGGGGGGATGTATTTTTGTTTGAGAGGAGATTCATTAAAAAGAAATCAATAATTGTTTATAATATGTATTTTTATTACTTTTTACATTTCATAAAAATCCGGGGGAGGGGGGGGGGGCTCAAACCCAGTAAAAAACCTGGATACACCATTGAAGTTTGGTCGTTTGTCCTCTTATCGCACCAAAACAAATGGGGCAAATGCAATTCAAGAATTTTCATTTTAAATACTAAATATGTATTTTTAACGCTTTTTTCCCGTCTTGATGTCGTGTCTGACGTTTTCACTATTCTGGAATAATTGTCCAAATCATTGCTAAGCTGTTCTCAAAGGGAGAATCAACAGAGCAATTTAGATCAGGAGGATCAAAGTGCGACTGAACATAAACTACGCTACTGCTCCCCCCTTTGAAGAAAGGCTATCAAATTATTATCAGCTACTACCACAAAAATATTAAACGTCAGGTACGGCCTTACGGCGTCAGAGAAATGATGAGATGTTATATGTGCTTTTGATGTGACTAACTGTGTTCTTTGTCCAAGGGATGTGGCACCGCTACAAGCCGGCATTTTGGCAGGGTAGGTTTTTCGTTAATACTCTATTTTAACTAAGTCTAAATCACTTTAACTATATGCTTTTATTTTTCATTTGTTTTTGAAATATTAAACGGACTGAAATGAAATATTCAAATTCATTGCATAATCTTTTGCTAGGTTGACCTTAAGGTCAACTTTGGTTAACCTGTAAATCTATTAACAGCTTTGACAAAATATTTTCTAAAAAGGAAAAAAAAATGTATATTTGAGTTATATTTAGACTATACAGTGGTTAAAGTACCAAGGAAATGTAATCTGATTGTTTGAACTGGTTAAGTGGAAACTTACAAAACCAAATATACCTTAAAAAGTTAAAAACAATCGAATATTCAGTTCTAATGAAAAAGATGTAAATAGATATACAGTTTTGGATAATATCAGGAGCAAAAAGACTAAAAACAGATGGCACCAAACATCTTAATAGAGTGATGGTTATCTTCATGAATCAACGGATTGTTAATGAAATTTTTACAGTGGCAAAGCTGGCAAAAATTTAATACTGCCAATAAACTTAATAATTTGAAAACATCCAAAAACAAAATTTTAGAAAATCGTGGTTTTCAGTTGTGATTGGACTTAAGGTGGGTCTAAAAGGTAAAATGTTTATTTGGATGTCCTTGGTACTTTAAAGGCTCACCGAAGGTGTATCGGTTCGACTCGTCGAGTTTCGATGTTCGATCTCGCATTATTATATTTATGTATTGAACTCTTATAATCTCATAGACCCCATCGGCCTTCCACTAAAGAAACTAAAGAAAAGAAAAACGAGAATGGGGTTTTAAAAGGCCAATGAAAATACTGTACGAAACAAAAATGATATTTCGAAAGAACAACAGCCTCTGTTTAAGTGCATTAAGAGAAAGTGTATTAGAAGGAATCACGTTCATATTTTCTAAACGAAAATGTGAACGAAACGAACCTGGCAAAAAACAATCAGCCCGGGATTAAACAGAAAAAAAAAATAAAAGGCAAAATTGGAAGAATGAAAATAGAAACCAAACAACGGGGAGAACCACCAGAAATAAAAGCAGATAAAATATAAAGTTAGTAAAATTGCAATTGAAAAGCTAAAAATCCAAATTTCAATATCGAGCAAGTCACCCAGAATCTACGATTAGTAAGAAAGAATGCTATTCGCACAATACTTCATCTGTGACCTATAAAATCATATTCTTGTTCTTATTACTTTGGTTTTTATTCTTTGGTTAAAGTCCTAGCAAATCAAAAATAAAAAGGCATTCAACATTTTCTCTCAATGAGCAGTACTATTTTAAGAGCGACCACATTTAGTGATATAGTACGATAATATCAATGTAAGAATTAGATATATAATTTAGAAGTATATATATTTTCAGTCGATAAAATATAATATAAAACATACGAAAAAGTAAACTAATAAACTGAAGCTATTATCTTTAGTCCTTAATATACTTTCATTTTCCAATAAGTCAAGTGGATGAAAAAATACATATAGGACATAGTTCATGACAAAACAGTCCACTTAATGAGTCAGTAAAATCACACCAACATTTACGCAAAAGTTTTCAATACTTTTAATACAAAAGGTCAATTTTGAAAATAATTATCTAACTATAGATGGTTTTTTTGTAATTATGTTCATTTTCAAAGATTATAATTTAATTTAACATATTAAAGTAAAATTTTATAAACTCTAATAAAATGGCATTATTATGTATTAATTTGGAATTATCAAAGTATTATCTAAGTTATTTATTACCTATTGCCTAATCACTTATGTCAGCATACATGACTTAAAATGGATTAAAAAAAAAAAAAACTTAAAAATTGCCCAAATTTGATAAGATCAAAAATATTAGGTTGTTCCGGTTATGATGACATATACATGAAACAGATGAAAAGATGACCAATACAGATACATGGTAACCACTAAAGTTGACATCGCCATAAATCGCAGATTTCTAATATTAAAATTTTGCTTCTTAAATGAGAATGACAGTGATAAATTTCAACTTTAAAAACGGTTTTTCATATTTCCTATGTAATTTCACATCTAAACTTCATCTTTTTTGGACTCTATGTAACGGGCTTAAAATTATAAAAAAATTTGTCGTTCTAATTTAGCTTAAAAAAATGTCTTCATTACGTGTCCTAAAACCTACTTTAAAGTCAGAGACAGTGATTCAAGGAAAAAATAAACAGGAAATCTCGGGGGCATCAATTGGAGGAGGGAGCAGATCCCCCCTATATATTGCAAATAAGATTTGTCATATTTTTATTAGATGAAATAGACAAAACCTGAATTGCCCTTCAACATTTTGAAAATAATTTTTTTGCATCTTCATTAAAAAAAGAAAAAAAAATCCTTGCTTCCCCCCTTACATTTTCGTGTGTTGGGGCTACTCGTAGAACCTAACCCAAATCGTTTCCAGCCTATCATGCCGAGCAGGGAAGATCCTTGACCTATAGTGTATTCCAGACCTCCATTGTCACTACTAGTCATCAATTATTTGCTATTTCTTAACCTAAAGTGGCGGATAACTAAATCCACCACTTTAGGCCATTTTTAGTTTAGGCCACTTTTAGGCTATTTCTTAGCCTAAAGTGGCGAATAACTAAATCCACCACTTTCTACTCCCTAAAAAGATTTAGGGAGTAGAAATAGTAGGATAACTGCTTCTTAGCCTCCAGTCAACTTCAAATCAAACACATTATGTATATCCTCCCTTAAACAAACAAAATTATAATCAATTAGTCCCTGTTTTTCCAAACTATCCTCCAGCAGTATGCAAACTAGCGCCAAACAGCGGCTAACCTCCCTCAAATACAAAACAGTTGAATTGTTCAGGTGAATCACACACTGGCTTTCATGATCAAACGGCCCTTTATCTTCTGATTTCCATCCATAGATAGTGCTGATATTAAACACAACATCAATCATATCACAACACAATTCATAGCTTTGCATATCAACCGGGCATATAGGCTACCCTACTCCCTAAATCTACATATCTACTCCCTAAAATACTTATACCACCTTAAAGGAGCCAACATTATAGTTCATTTTGTATTTATAATATTAAAAATTGCTTCTATATATGTGTTATTCAATGTACTCGTATTAAAACGAAAGAATAAAATTATTTATCATTAAAGACACTAAATCATTTGTTATATTTTTTTGCTATTAATTGTGATTTTTTTTTGTTAATATTCATATATGATTTATGATAATTGATCTCTAACATACATCACTAATCTCGCTTTACTCCTAAACGGTGTCCCTGACACAGTCAGGTGTCCTTCAAGGACGGTGTACAACCTTGCTTATAGAATCTTTGCTTTCCTCTCTGCTTTAGTGCTTTTTGTGTGGCTATGTAACCTGGCCGTTTCTCAGCTTATTAGTTCCATTTCATTTGTTTATCGTCTGTCTCGTCTAATCCCTGTGTTTTATTTTAGAATCCCCCGGTTCAGTAGATGGTATCCGTTCAGGTATGAAAACAAACACTTTTTATTTTATTTTGGTTTGCTTTTTCTTCTTTACCTGAACAAAATATGAACAGAATTATAAAAGAAAATTGAAATGCTTTCATCTCCGAATGTTCTAAATTTAAAGGGTATAAATTTGTTCTGGCAACCCAGAAAAATTGAAATTCCTTAGGACTGAAATGGAATCATGGGACGTTATGGCACATTTCATAGCTTCAGTAAGATCTATGCCATGACTTTCCAACGCCTTCATTCTTATATTTAACAAATTTTGATTATTTGATTATTGAGAAAATAAAGTGATTTTTTACTGTCTAGTGCATTTGAAGAAAAAAGCGTGTTCTTGAAAGAATTTGATTTAACATTCTTATTCAACTTTCTTTTTTGTTCTCTAAATGTTACCAATCATCATCCTTCTTATTTACAAACACTTTTTAAATGCTATTATCTCAAGTTGCGGTACAGTACGTAAAGCATGAAATTTATTCCTGCTACCCAGAAAAATGTTAATTTCTTTGGACTGAAACTAAGGCATGGGTAGTCATGACACATCTTCTGACTTCGGTGAGTTTCATGTCACGACTGCCCTGCAATTTCATTTTTAATATTAACAAATCACAATAATTTGCGTAGCAAAAATAGGTTTTTAATGTCTATTGAACTTAGGAATAATTGAATCTTGTTAAAATAATTAATTTTAATGTTCGTGTTTAACTTTATTTAATTTTCTATAGCTCTTTTAATCAACTTTCATCCTTTCGGTTTATATTTTTTTTATTGCTAGTACCTCCCATTGTGTTAAAGCTTATAAGGTGTAAATTTGTTCATGCTACCCAAAAAAACGAAATCGTCGATGACTGAAATGAAACTACGAAAGATTATAATATATTTTATGACTTTTTAAGGTTTATATCAAGACTGTCTTGTGCTTTCATTTTTGATTTAACAAATTTCCTTTACTTAGGATCAAGACAGTCTCCAGACAGGGGGGAGGGACTCCGGTATATTTTATTTGTCCTTTTTTATAGTGTTTTTTTTTAATTGCCTCCCAAATGTATAAGCTATAAATTTGTTCATGCTATCCTAGTGAAACTTTCTAGGACTGAAATGAATGCACAAGAGTTTTATGATTTGAATTAGGCTGCGTCCATTTTTTACAAATTTGAATTATTTGTGGTACGAGAAAAAAAATGTCTTTATATTGTCTAGTGCATTTAGAGACAAAAGCATTTTCTTGAACTTGTTTTTATATTCTTTTTCAACTTTCTTAATTCTTCGGTAAATAATTTAATCAAATTTTGTTTTTCTTACTTGCAAACACTTTTTTTGCTATTATCTCCAACTATGGTGAAATATTCAAGGTTTAAATTTGCTCCTGAAATCCAGAATTGCTGACTTCCAGAAATCCAAATTTGGTGGTCATGTTACATCTTTTGAATTCAGTGAGGTCTATGTTATATCTGCCCAACCTTTAATTTTTGCCCTTAAAATTTTTAATTATTTGGGGTATTGGGAAAGAAGGGTTTTTACTGTCTAGCGTATTTGGAGATACAAGTTCTTTTTTAAAGAATGTGTTTTAATCTCCTTACTCAACTTTCCTTAATATTTGCTAAATATTTTAATTAATTTTCACGTGTCTTACTTAAAAAGCCTTTTCTTTCACTGCTATGATCTCCAACTGCGTCAAAAAGTGTAGGGTGTAAATTTGCTTCTACCACGCAGATGAATTGAAATTTGTTAGGACTGAAATGAAAGTCTGGGTAGTAATGAATTTACTTTATTGAGTCTTACGTTACAAATGCCTAACACTTTCATTTTTAGTCTTAACCAATCTTAATTACTTCAGGTAGTTAGAATAAATGTTTTTTTTTTTTTTTTTTTTTTTTTACTGTCTACAGCTCTTGGGAACAAAAGCGTTTTCTGAAAAGAAAAAGTTTTAATTTTCTTATTCAACTTTCTTTAATCTTTGGTAGATTTTAATATCTCCTTGATCTTTTATTCATTTCTCATTCTTTGTAAAACTAGAAAATTTCAAAGAGAATGGGATATTTGATAAAATGGTACTTACGTGTTATAGCGACCACTTTGTTGTTCTTGATCTGTTTTAAAACCGGCGTCTCTGTGTGGACTCAGAGATAATTAGCTTAGCCTTAGTGAGATTAACTACTATGCAGGTATATTTTAATTAAACATTTAATATACAGAGTTGGCTAGGTTAGGTATTCAATATAATGCGTTCTGGGTGGCCTGCACTTTCCTCAGTTTTCCTTTGTTGCTTTCCTCTGTTGTACTTTGCATAATTTTGTCAGTAAAGTATTATATTTTCATCATATTTGATTATGATACCAAATCAAATATACTGATTATTATGATTATGACTATGATATTATGATTATGATATGATATTAAATATACTGATATTATGATTATGAAATATACCAATTTTGGTATATTTGATTATGATTACCCTACCTTCACTTCTTGAGTGCGGTTGCTATAACGCGTAAGTAATGATAAAATTAATGAGCAATGCACTAGCATTAAAGCTAAACTTTACTTAAAATGATAATTTATCGGCATTTATTTTAAGAATTAGTTAAAGTCAAACTTTTTGTTCTTGACAAGGTAGGCCTAGTTTGGCTTTGGGAAATCTTTGTAGGATAAGCAGGATAGTGGATTTTGATCTAGTAGACATTTTAGGGCTGGAATGTTGCTTTCTTTAACCTTCCCTGCAATTTAAGACGCCTGAAAAGTCAGTCTTGCAGAAATTTTAGGCCCAACAAAGTCACCAATCACTAAATAGAAATATAGTTTTTTTTTGTCTGGCACTAGCACCAGTTTCTACTCTTGTAACTTTTTCCTACTCTTTGGTCAAATTTTGACTCAATTGCTGAGAGACTATCCATGGCTCAGGTAGCTTGTTTCCGCAATCTTTCACTATAATTTGGTGTTCCACTATAGTCACCACTATAAGCTAGTGAAACACTCTTAGTTTAATAATAAGTTTTAACAGCATATGTGCCTAAGAGCTCCGTGAAATACATTTCCTCTTCAAAAAATAAGATTCACTAATATACGGCAGAAAACATATATTTCACTGATTGTCACAAATGTATTTCTGCAGTATCACCACCTCAGAATGTACAACTATACTAAATGACCCAGTTTAGTTGTTCTTGAAATTCCAGGACTCTAGTAAGGTGAGAACTAGAATCGTGGTATAAATACATGTTTCTCCTATCTAATATTCTTACCAACAACTCGTTTAAAGAGGTGCTGTCCAACTAAACAGCTCTCACGAAACAACCTTGAGTCAAAGTGGACAAGCATATCAAACAGTTCGTGGTAACGAATTGTAAGCAAAGAGCGACCTGGCTCAATAGTAACCAAAACTTTAAAAAACTGAATTTTGATATCAATAAATATATCAAAAGAAGCATCTTTGTATACTGATTTCAAATATATAAATTACATTAAGTTTAGTCTTAGCCATCAAAGGTTACGAGTCTGAGAATATTTTCGTGATTTTCGAAAAAAGGGAAAAATGCCCCTAAAAGTCAAGGGATCTTAATGAATATCCCGCCATCAGATTCAGCGTATCAGAGAACCCTACTATACAGGTTTCAAGCTCCTATCTGCAAAAATGTGGAATTTTGTATTTTTTGACGGATGCGTGTTTATGTATTTATTTATTTTGTTTCCCCCGGGGTGATCGTATCGACTCAGTGGTTCTAGAATATTGGGAGAAGGCTCATTAAAACTAAACTTAAAAGTTCT
This sequence comes from Artemia sp. Qi Xiang Cuo, assembly GCF_049724085.1. Lineage (NCBI taxonomy): Eukaryota > Metazoa > Arthropoda > Branchiopoda > Anostraca > Artemiidae > Artemia > Artemia sp. Qi Xiang Cuo. The sequence continues at coordinate 43,352,199 of NC_142808.1, read as the reverse complement.
AGTGTTCTTTTTAGTGACAGAAAAATTGGAGGGCAACTAGGCCCTCTCCCTCGCCCCTTTTTTTCCAAAATTGGCTGATTAAAATTTTGAGATAACCATTTTGTTCATCATAGTTTAAAGGCTTAATAACTATGCATTTGGGTATAACACAACCCCTCTACAGCCCCAGGGGAAAGGTCTTTAAGTTAAAAAATTTGCCCATTGTTTGCACATAGTATTTGTTATTCGGATGTATGCATGTATTTTGGGGTGTCGGGGGGGGACAACCGTTATGCTAGGGGTTTTTCCACGGGGGAATTTTCCAGTGGGAGGGAAGTTTCCAGGGAGTGAACTTGGCAGGGGATGCTATACGCTGGGGGAATTTGCCAGAATTCTTATACAAACTTCTTTTTATATGGCTTGCTTTCTCTCTACCGTCTCAATTTTACGTGCGGAGTGGTTAAGAGTAATTGTCCGGGGTTAAACTTTCACCGGGATTCAATTGTGTGGAGGATATTTCCTTTGGAAGTGTGTTTCTCCGTGGGGGTGGGGCCAGATTTCCTGGGATGATTTAAAAAACGATAAAAAATTAAATAAAAAATAAGTTTTTTCAACTGAAAGTAAGGAGCAACATTAAAACTTAAAACGAACAGGAATTATCACGTATATAAGGGGAGTTGCCCCCTCGTCAACAACTCGCTCTTTACGCTAAAGTTAAAATTTTGTCCCAATTCTTTAAGAATGAATCCTGAAACACAAGACTGTTTAATTAGAGCAATAAGACCCTTGTTTAAAGTACTAAAAAACTTAGTGTAAAGAGCGAGGTGTTGAGGAGGGGGCACACCCATTTATATACGTAATAATTTCTGTTCGTTTTAAGTTTTAATGTTGCTCCTTACTTTCAGTTGAAAAAAGCTTTTTTTTATTTAATTCAAGTAAAAGGCATGCAAAGGAAATGCAAATCTACAGGAAACGTCATTCAAATCTATTGATTAACTAAAGTATGGGTGACCAGCGGAGGAAAGCACAGTTTACTTGGTGGAGGCTGTCACAGACGTGGTATTTGAGAAAAAATGTAGAGCGGGCAATAGTTTGAAACTTAGGACGGATCAAGTATAGTTCTAAGCGATGTGATTGACTGAAAGATTCGAAATAAAGTCAGGCAGGCGTCCACTGGAGTCGAAGTAAAACCCGCCAGGCATACAAACTCTTAAAGTAGTAATCTAGAGCTTGGTCAAACATGAGGGCCAAAAGCAATAATTAGATTTAAAATATTCAACCGGAGATATCAAAGTCATCTATCTGTTTTTAATTAATTATGTTAAGAGCCGTGTTTATCCTGGTAGCATAAGGCTGGCAAGTTTAAACTGTTGTGGGCTGATTAGTAGCTTGGACCATTTATCTTGATTCCTTCCTTACCACCGAGTGAATATATTAGATGTTTGTGAAACTTTTTTGGATGAGTCAACTAGTCATTTAGCGAATATTAATGGTTATAATTTCATTTTAAGACTACGAATGCTAGATCGAGAGGATGCCTTGGTTTTTTATTCATAATAATATTTCTTGTAGAATTTTTTCAAATTTTTATTCTATGTTCGAAGAAATCATGTTTGAATTCCTCGTTGTTGAGCTTGATTTTGGGAGTGATAAAGTTTTGTGTTGCTTGTTCTATAGGTCACCTAGTTCTTCGGTGCAACATTTTATAAGTAAGAGGGATATATTTTCTTTTGTCCCAATTGAGTGGAGTCGGAAGATTATATTTATTGGGGATTTTAATATTGATATAAGTAATGCTAGTCTTGCTCTTTCATCCACATATTATTCACCTTCGGCTTTTGATTTTTTGACACTTTGTCTTTCGCTGGGCCTTGTCCCCAGTTTGCCGTGTTCCAACTCGAGTTGTAAGCTCGGCAGCAAAGATTATCGACAACATTTTTCTTAATATTGAAATTTGACTCATGAAATGTCATTGTTGATGAAACGTCAGACAACTTTATGTTTCTGACGGAGATGCATACGTGTCGGCAAGTGGCAACTCCGATCAAGACAACTAGAAGACTAACACTGCATCTGTTCAGCGATTGAATGAACTGCTGCTTAAAATAAAATTGACCCCTCACCATGCTTAGGCTGTGAGGATACAAATGAAGCTTCACATCATTTTGTTCAAGAATTCATCAAAGCACTCAATCTGGCTTGTTCTATGACTTTAACCCGTTTAAGACGTTATAATAGACCCAAAAAGCCTTGGATTGCAAGAGGAAAACTAAGGTTAATCCAATCAAAGAACATGCTGTATAGAAAGAATTTGTCTCGTCCAGATTAGATAAATCAAGCTTCTATTAAAGCATACGAAAATTGCTAGTCCAAGCTCTGTTAACTGCTTAACTAAACAGCAGTACTATTTGAAGGCATTCAATATTGCGCATGGATCTCCTAAGAAGGCGTTGTCATTAATAAATGACTATATCGGCAAAAAAAAAAAAAAAAAAAAAAAGATGAATTCTCTTCCGGATAAGATGATGACTCCGGATGGTAGTACAGCTGTTAAAGGAAAAATTGCCGTTGCTAACATGTTCAACACTCACTTCGCCAAATTAGGTGAAAAGACGTCAGAAGAGGTATTCCGAAATTTTGCACCAGATTCTGCTGACTTCAAAGTTTTTTATCCCCTTTAATCATCGATCCATATTCCCCCCCCCCCAGTGTCATCTGCTAAATTTATGATGGTACCTCATCAACTCAAAAATGGACAATCAGAAGGAACTGACGGATCTTCTATGAATTTAGTTAAATCGATCAAGTCCACCCGTGTCATTGCACTGCATAAAAAGGTAGATGTGAGTGACCCATCTAACTATAGGCAGATAGAATATATCCTATCTGCTTTTGGAAAGATTATTGAACGTTGTTTGTACGTAAGAATGGTTCAATTCTTGAAGAGAATAGTTTTTTTAGTAAGTTCCAATTTGGGTTTCGCAAAGGCCATTCCACAGAACTTGCTATCTTGGCAGTAGCCCAGTTTATACATGATGCCTTGAATAAGGATGAAATTCCAGCTACTATATTTGTGGATATATGGAAAGCGTTTAATACTATAAGCCATATAATTTTAAATGAAAAATTGTCAAATTGTAGCACACGAGGTCAGGCTAATGCGTTAATAATGTCATATTTAAGAGATAGAGTTCAGTGCATTGATGGGGGCAATGTTAAATCATTATCTTCAAATCAAAATCAAATAATTTTGGCGTACCTCAAGTTTCAATTCTAGGCCCTCTGTTGTTTTTAATTTATGTTAATGATATAAGTAATTCAATTGCAGACCTAGAGTTGACCGCACTATTCGCTGATGACACAGCCTGTACTGTTTTTGGAGTTGATGAGGATAGTGGAAAACATTAATTTAATTCTTGCATTTGATAGACTAGTAGCATGGTTTACGGCAAATAGGCTAGCTTTAAATACTCGAAAAATTCGAATTCAAGTTGATTCAAATTCAAGTTGGAAGCCACATATTAATAATCTAAGATTGAACCTTGGAAGGTATGTAGGTATTAGAACCGTATGAAATTCGTTTTGCCTCTGGAAGCTGTGTGTTCTATTTATTTTGCTCTTGTTCATTCTTACCTAAATTACTGTCCACTTATTTATTTGCATACTTTCAGATCCCATTTTATTCCACCCCAAAGACAACAAAATAAGGAGTTTCGTATTTTAAAAGGCTTTCCTCCTTCCCCAGCGTCTCTTCCAAGCAAGTCCTCTACAAAGAGTTTATATTCTTCATTGAATATTCTTCCAGTTGAAAAGGCGGTCACATTTCATTTGTTATTATTCAAAGTTAAGCACAATCTCCTAACACTGCCTATCTATTTTTTTTTTCTTTTGATCTGTTCATGTTTGTCCATCTTTGTACCTAACTCGCAATACATGTAAACTACGCCAGCCATTGATAATTTCAGAGAGATCCCGTTTCAAACAGTTCGTGGTAACGAACTGTAAGTAAGGAGCGACCCGGCTCAATGGTAACCGAAACTCTAAAAAACGGGATTTTGATACCAATAGATACATCAAAAGAATCAGATTTTAATTCTGATTTCAAATATATAAGTTTCATTAAGTTTAATCTTACCCATCAAAAGTTACGCGCCTGAGAAAATTTGGCTGATTTTCGAAAAAAGGGGGAAAGACCCCCTAAACGTTATAGAACCTTAATGAAAATCACCCCATCATATTCTGCGTATCAGAGAACCCTACTGTAGAGGTTTCAAGCTCCTATCTACAAAAATGTGGAATTTTTAATTTTTTGCCCGAAGAAAGATCACGGATGCGTGTTTATTTGTTTGTTTGTTTGTTTTTTTTTTTTGTTTTTTTTTCCCCAGGGGTGGTCGTATCGACCCCGTAGTCCTAGAATATCTTGGGAGGACTCATTGGAACGGAAATTAAAAGTTCTAGTGCCCTTTTTAAGTGACCAAAAAAAATGGAGGGCAACTAGGCCCCTTCCCACGCTCATTTTTTTCCCAAAGTCACCCGATCAAAATTTTGAGATAGCCATTTTGTTCAACATGGTCGAAAATATGATAAAAATGTCTTTTAGGATGACTTGATCCCCCAAAGTCCCCAGGGGAGGGCTGAAAGTTATGAACTTTACTCAATGTTAACATATAGTATTGGTTATTGGGAAGTATACAGACTTTTTCAGCGGAGATTTTTTCTGGTAGTTGGGGGAAGGAGAGGGTCGGGGGCTATATGGAAGGATCTGTCCAGGAAGGAAGGTGTCATGGGGGAAGGGACAGTGCTAGGAAGGGGGCGCCGGATTTCCCAGCATTATTAAAGAAAAAGATCAGGAATTAAATAAAAAAAAACAAGTTTTTCAACTGATCAACTGATTGTGATTAAGAGGTCATTTTTAAAGAACTGGAAAAAAAAAATTCGAAATATAGTTTAAATAGCAGGGTATTGACTAGGGGGCGAACCCCCTAAAATACATGTTAAAAATTTATGAATATAGAAGCTCGTTACGTAAGTTAATTCTAAGTTACGTATATTTATTACTAATAAAAACGTTCGTAAATAAAATTAAACAAGTTTCGAGAAAGCCATTTAACCAAATATAATATGCAAATTTTGTTTTAATTATTCATGTACGGTGAGCCAAAATCAAAACCTGCATTAATTCAAAAACGTTCAAAAATTAAATAAAAAAAACAAGTTTTTTTAACTGAAAGTAAGGAACGACGTTAAAACTTAAAACGAACAGAAATTATTCCGTATATGAAGGGGGCTGTCCCTCCTCAACGCCTCGCTCTTTACGCTAAAGTTTGACTTTCTCACAACTCTATTTTTTTTAACAATAAAAAAACTTTAGCGTAAAGAGCGAGGCGTTGAGGAGGGGACAGCCCCTTCATATACGGAATAATTTCTGTTCGTTTTAAGTTTTAACGTCGTTCCTTACTTTCAGTTAAAAAAACTTGTTTTTTTTATTTAATTTCTCTAAGAGATTGTCAGGTTGCTGCATGCAATCAATACGAGTCTGCTTTTGATCTGCCGTTAGGAATCTCAAAAATAAGTTGAAGTCCTTCCTTTTGGACAGTTATTATTTATTCTACCTTTATAGTTATTATTGCTATTAATTGAAGTTTTGTTTTGTTTTTGGGTCTTTTTCTCGGGTCTTTATTTTCCTCTTGTTGTCCCATTGCTGGGTGAAAAATTAAAATTTTTGTTTGTCTGTTTGCTTAACGTCGGGTGGGATTTCTGCTGCGGTGTGGTGAATAATCATATTTTTTTTCTTTTTTACTTTCTTTTTCTTTCTTTTCTTCGCTTTCTTCTTATTTTGATTAATCATCCACATATTTTGTTATTTATATCTTTAGTTGTTTCATCTGTGCAAAACAAGCTTGTCTCTCTTCCAGATGTTGGTATACTTAGTATGTTATGTATACACGATAGGAAAATAAATGAACCTGAAACTAATAATATTAGTGCCCCCTTTCAGTTTTAACGTAATTTTTTGGCCCTAGTAACAAGATGCAGTTACTTTGGATATCAAAGAGAGTCTTTTGTTTAGTTTTATTCCAAAAGCATTAATTGCTCATCATAACGAACGGTGTTAAAAATTCTACAGCCTAAAAAGAATAAATTGCATATCATCACAACCATTATTAAAATCATTAAGGCTTCAAAAACATCAATTGTCTGTCATCACAACCAATATTAAAATCACTACAGCTCGTTATGAAACTGAACCACCATGCAACTGACCCACCGTGCAACTGAATCCCCGTATAACTGAACTCTCGTGCAACTCAATCACCGTACTTACATTTTGTACAACACAAGTGAGAATCTTTACACGTTCAACCTTGTTGGAATTGTTTGCTTTTTTAAAGTCATACTATAAATGACTGTCAAGATGATTAATAAAATAGCTCTGTTTTGTTGTCACAAAAACAAAGAAAATCGGACGTCACAAACTCTTAAAGCCAGATTTATCTCTCCTTTTTTATGTCTGTTACTGGGGTTTCCCTTCACCCTGTCACAATATAAAGGTCTGGGCGTTTATTTCCCCGCCTATCCCAAGGGAAAATCTTCCCCTGGAAATACCTTCTCGTGGAAAATACAGTTTTCCAAATTGGAAAATTTTATTTGGGTTCTGTTATTTTTTAATTTAGCTGAGAAGTGCTAAGGAAACTAGAAAAAAATGAATTTTTGGGTAAGTCTAGCCCCCCCCCTCTGTGAAAAAATGTGTTCTTCTCATAGAAAATCCTCCAGAAACTCGCCCTATTCTTCAAAATCTCCCATGCGAAAAATAACCGTATGTTTCCCAATAACAAACATTATTTGTAAGCACTGGACAAATTATAAAACTTAGAAGGGACTTAAACTTCTGCAATGGGGTTCTCTGATTTTTTTTTTGTAGCTAGGGAGAGAGGGAGATACCTTAAAGGTGGCACTTTAGTGCCAAAACATCTCAACTCTCATTGAGAAAACCGATAAAGACACAATTAGCTCTAGAGGAGAGACAAGAGGAGGATGGAGGTAACAATTAGTTATAATCCCCAGGCCGTTCTAGTCTTTTTCTGTCAGTTAAAAGTGATTGGAAACAAACCAACCGCAAGGGGTTTTTTGTGGGGAGATTTTTCTAGAGGAGGTATTGTTCAGAGGGTGTATATTCCACGAGATAGTATTTCCCGGAGGTATTTTCCACAGGAGGAGCTTTTCTCGGGGGGGGGGGTGTCCTGCAATCACATTTTACTTTTAAAAAGGCCATTAAAACTTTCAATTTCCAATCGAACAATAAAACGTGATTCACAAATGCGTTTAGAAAATACCCCCACAGTCCTAGGGGCAAGGGCTGTAGGTTATTGCAGTTTACCTATTTTTAAAATTCAAGTATGTTATAGAAGGGATGGTCACGCAAACTTTGGAAAAGGCTCATTCGATTGGAAATTGAAATTTCAAGTTCAATTAGAAAAATCAAAGATAGTAAGAGGACAATCAGCCTCTCCCTCTTAACCGCCATTTTCCCCCCAAATGCATCCGATCAAAATTAAAAAAAAGGTTTGTTTAAAATAGTCTAAAGGTCAAATAACCATGCCTCTGGGGTTAACAATCCCACCTGCCGATCATGGAGCAAGGGCTGTAAGTTAAGCTGTGTATAATTGTTGTTTGCATCCTATTAGTCTACTTCAAATGTATATTCGTATTTACTTATAAATCAAAACAAAAACTGACAAAAACACAATAAGTAAAGATAAATTAGTAAACAAAATAAGTAAATATGTTTTACTCTAAATTATTAACAGCCTCCCAGAAGGCAAGATTTCAGCCTCCTAAAGAGCTGTCTAACATTATCTATTTGCTTTATACCCTCCGGGAGAAAATTCTGCCTCAGTGGTACCACATAACACGAAAATAATGATCATCTTTGAGGACCCCGAGCATCAGAAAATGCGTTAGAAACACGTAAATATGGGAATTTTTTCTTTACTAATAGTTTAGAGAAATAACATAATCCTGTCTCGGTGAATAGATAGATCTGAAACTGTTAAATCTAATGATGTAAGGTGGATAAGAGACTGGTACAAATAGATTGTATGTACTGAGCAGTTATTAAGTGATAACCCAATATACCTGAGGGCTTTTGAGAATACTAGAGCTGGTAAAAACTGAGCTGGAAGGTTATGAAGCACTAAATATACTAATACTGGCATCCAATATACTAACTAAGACTGGCATCCATGGAAATTGAATCATACTGACATCGGATTCAGAAAACTGAGTTCACATGTAAGGAATTATCACGTGCAGCAGCTTTAGGCTAGGACTTCACTGAGGTGCTTTGGACCGGAATCCTTCAGTTCATCTTTCAAGGCTGCTGGAAATTGGCATTAGGGACACTGAGCCTCCAGCAAGAATGGGGAGACGAAGATGAAGGGTGGAGCAAAATTTACATACAAAGGGGGGGGGGATACAAAGAAACAAAGGAAGTAATTCCAAAGTTCAACCCCAAGCTCCGAAGGAGTTATGATTATAGATATCTTAGAAGGTCGAAAAACTTTAAAAGTTTTGAAGAAAGCATCACAAAATCCTCTTCTATCACGGCAATACCCTGGCACGTTCTTCTCGTGTTACATAAAGCATTCGAAAGATTCTCGATGACAATTGCTGTCACATCCAACTTACAGCCTAGATCAAATCCCATCTGACATTTTTTAATTCTCAGAACACAAAAATAAGTTGAAATACGTCCATTTTAATAGCGCTGATGAGGCAAATGACGCAGAAAAAAATGGGTTATCAAGAGGTTCCCAGATTTCTTGAAAAATGGTCTAAAAGGATTGAAGAACCACCAAAATATGTTCATGGACCTTTCAAAATTGGATTCATTAAAACAGAAAACTGGTAAGGAACGAATTGCACGTATTTTTCATTACGCCTCATAATTAGGGATGGTAACGTCTGGCATCTAGCAAATATACTGTAAGGATGGACAAACTAAACATTAGTCTGTTCACCACTAACTAGTTTTTTTTGGTGGGAGTGGGGCACATAGTCATAGTTTCTTAATCGCCAAAGCTTTGACTCAGTTTAGTAAATCTGTTCATAGTAATTAATAACTTTTGGTGTACACAATTACTGATGTAGGCTTGTTGCAAAGTCACGTGCTTGAGAGGGAACAGAAATCTTAGCAACGATCAAGATCTTCAGTGACCTCTTAGTTTCCAAACAGAGACGTCTCTCTGAAAAAAATACACGCAAAATCGCTCTAACCAGAGCAACACGCTTGTAAATAAATATTCAAACAGGGTCATTATTTGAATGCTTTTTATATAAAATTTGACTTTTGAAATCAGTATTTCTGAATGTGTTGATTTTATTTAAAAATAAGTTTATTGGATCATGCCTTGCTAGTTTAATTAGAGCTAACAATAATCTTGAGAATTCCAATTTTCATGATTCTTCAATTCCCAGGAAAACTTCGATTTAGTTCCCATGTAAATTACCAATAACTTGCATAATTTTTAATTTCAGATATCGAAGTGCTGAATGCTTTGAACTGGACTGAAAAATTAGACAGTGTGTTTAAGCAAAACCAGAGACAAGATCCTTCTCTTTACTGGCAATACTTTGCAAGCTCCTACGGGCTACTCCGCATTCATCCTGCTTTCAGGTATCTAGTAAACCCTTCAAGAAAATGTAAATTTTGCCAGATATTCACAGAAACAAAAATACGACGACATTAATATATGGTGAATGCCAACATTCACAGGTGAATGTCCAAAATACCTATTTATCTTCTTGGATTTAGTCAGCGCTGCCAGTCAACTTTGTAAGTTTTATGCAAGGTTCGATGATGACAGGTTAGATTTGATTATGTTAGGTTGGGTTAGGTTCCCAACCCATTCCTGAGATTTATAACTTAATTTAACCTAACCAAATCTAACCTAAATTGAACTTTTACCATAAAAGCTTGCATAAGACTGAAAAAGCTGATTCGCAAAGCTAATTGAATTCAAGCAGAGAAAATGGAATTTCAGACATTTGCCGGTGAATGTCGACATTAACCAGATTTTGGGCATTCAACATACTTAATAACATACTTAGTAACATACTTACTTTACTAATTATTTCTGTGATTTTTTAATATATTTAGCCTGGTATTTATCCCTCTACTGATAACGTGTAAAAATAAATAGATAACAGTTAGGGCTATATCTATCCGGTCTTATCTATCCTTCTAGGAAAAGAGAATTTGTTTTTCCTATTGCGATGCAAGACCCATGAGACTTTGTAAGATAATTTACCTAGCTGGAAGTTTAGGATCAGGCTCATTGTTTAGGGGTAAGATAGTCCTCATACCCCTTACTTTCTCTGTACATATGCACAACAGTTATACCAATTCTCCTATTTCATGTCTGGTTACATATTGAGATCAAATGAAAAAAAAAATCAGATAAAAGTAAAGCGTGAAACTAATTTTTTTTACAAAAACTAAAAAAATTGAGGGGAAAACCACCCCATGAGCTCACTGCTCTCCGTGCTAAATTTTAATGATAGCTTTACTAAAAGGATAAATATCTATGACAAGTTAAAACTTCATTGTAAAAAGCTGGATGTTTATGGAAACAGCCCTCCCGCATGCTACATTAGATAATTTATGTTTGATTTAAGCGTTAACGTTCTCTTTACTTTTATTTCAAAAGCTTGTTTTCAAATGTTTTAATATATCCGATTTAATGTCGTATTCAGGTTATCCTTATTATGAGCTGAGCTTTTCCCTCACTTTTATCCCTCCCTCAGGGCAATAAAGTTTGATTTATGTATACAAATGTTTTAAAAAGGATGTTCCCTTGGATAAAGGGCAATGCTTAATTTTTTGGGAAGTGGGGTTGGAACCGAAACTACCAAAATTGATTTGTTAAGTTATAATATATTCATTTAAGGAGAAGCCTCTTCGGGCAAATATTGCACAAGGGAAACGCTTCCCGACCCAACCATATCAGTGGGGCTAAGCATATGGATATGATTTCTATTTCACACTTGGATTATTTCAGCAATGAGAGTGTGATTCCTTTCCCTTAGCTTCCATTCGCATTATTCACAGACCATAGATTCGTAGAATATGGTAGACGCGAAACATTATTCTTCCAACTAAAGAAATATTAGGAGGTAGCCACATCTCTGACCCGAAAAACATATCTGAAATAATTTTTTCGTAAAATTATAATATTTGGCCCAAAAGGCCTTTTGAGTTTCAAGAACCATCCCCCTTAAAAAACCTAAAATCTTCCTTATAGTTGGCGTGCAACTACAAATAATGTGCAAGTGTAAATAGCACTGCGTATATATTTCATAATTATTGGCCATTATTTGTATAAATTGTCAAAATATGTTGGGATGAAAGCACCACAGTGTAGCTATTAGGCCTCTGAAACTACGCAGGTCTTGAGTAGCTTTTTGACCTGCTTTTGCTTAAAGGTCTTGCTTTGCGTTGTCACAAGCACAAAGGGAGGCAGACTTCAATGCCATTGGTCTTCTCCGGAGTAGCCTGTTGTGGGCGAGAGTAGGATCTTCGTCGAGGTTGATGTTTCCAAAAGTAATTTGACCCTCAATCTAGGGTGTGGTCTTTCTATGGGCCACTTCCAACCCTTTGCAGTTGGGTCAAAGTCGTAGATGAGTCAGGCAGGAATTTACGAGGGCAGACAGTTCAGACGGTCATCTCAACACAACAGTGAGTAATCAGCTGCTTTGAAAAGAGTAATAACTTGAAGGCTAATAGAACTTCCAGGCTCCGTACCCTGTCAAATCATCTGACGTGTTTAATTTTTCGGAGGTTTTTCATCTCGATGGTATTCTGCTTAATTACCTGAAGCTAGGTCATAGGCCACGTCTCTGACGAGAATAGCAAAGAGTTTGCTTCCAAAACAGAATAGATATTGTGCTTAGTAATGTGGCTGATCTGTGGCATGTGAAATTTTGTTTTTAGAAGAAGGCTGAAGACGGTATTCATCTTCACGATCCTTGCTGTTCTTGACTCCTGCATCGTAATCTCTATTTGAGTAGGCCTTTAAATAAATTTAAGTGAACCGACTGCCAACTGAACATTCTGACCCCAAACATCTATAGATTTTACAGAGCTAGGTGGTGTCATGCCAACTGGCATGATTTTGATCTAAGAGAAATTTACTTTTAAACCAAATTTGTTTACTGCAGACTCCAGTGCGGTATTGATATCATTGGGACTTTCACATACTAGTGCGACATTATGAGCAAAGTTAACATCCGAGAGAAATCCTACTGCAAAATCTATGACAAATGGCTTCGACAGCAATTTTTCGTTGAGTATATGGTATGTGATGCAGTTGAAAAGCTTGGCTGTGGTGGTACAGCCTTGCCAAAAACTGTTCATGATTTTGAAATATGATAATGGCTGACCGTTTTCAAAGACATCGCTTTCAATGTTGTTTTAGAACTCTTCGAAGAGACTGAGAATGCTTACGGCCACAATTACAGATTGGAGGATTGTTCACAGTGACTGTCTGTTGACAGTGTCGAAAGCACATGGAAACTTGACGAAAAATGTATACCTTTCTCTTATATTCTAAAGTTTTCTCCACTAGCGGTCCAATTATATGGATTTGCTCCGCTGTTTAATGGCCTGGCAGGATCCCAGCTTGCTATGAGTATTGGGGGGCATGTAAGTTGCTTGATGCTCGTTGAAAGAGCAGCATAGTGAAGCGCCTACTGGGTACCGAAAGCAGAGCTATGGTAGGATAGCTGCTACATTCTACTTTACTTCCATTTCTTTCGCAAATTGGCACAAGTACGCGGTTTCTCCAGTCTGATGGACCTTTTCAAAGTCGCATAATACTAAGCAGCATTTGTAACCAGAGGATTATTTTTGAGCACTATTTTTCAAGAATGCCAACGTTAGGCCACATAAGACTGGGGCTTTTTTATTTATTACCTTTCAAGTTGCAACTTTGATCCCCTCTGCTGTAAACATAGTTTTTCCAGGAGCAGGTGTGACATTGGCTCTAGAAGCAGCAAGCTGTTCGTCTGGCTACTTGAGTCACTCAGAGTAAAATAGTTTTCAAAGTGGTCTTCCCACTGACTTAGGCTCTGTGACTGGTTGTAGGTATTCTTACCACTGGCATTTTGAAGCTATGCCATAACCTGAGTGCACTCAACTGAAAGTTCACGTAATTCCTATATTCTTCTTATTTAAGGCCTCTTGCAGCTCACATGCCTTGTTGTTACTAAATGTCTTCCGACCCTTTTCCAGCATGATGTTCCACTCTATATTCAACAACCCTAGGCAGTCATGTCCTGTGAAAGTCAGCATCCCAACTGTATATCATAATGGCAGGGGCATTGCTGCTGATCTTTTTTTCTTTCGTCGCTTCATCCTAGCAATGCTAGTTGCAGCTTCAAAAGCATCTGCTTGAAGGAATTCTATGCATCATCAATATCATTACATTTCTATAGAGCGTCAGATCTGTTGGATATTTTAACCTCGGATCGATCAGCTAGAGCAGAGTCCTGCTATATGCGACAAGTGTCAAATTTAAGAGATGAACTGCTGTTCTTTTAATTTAATATGAAGCTTAATTTTGGCACTAATCACCCGACGGTTTGTGTCCTCGGGCTCGACACCTTAGTAGACATGGCAATCTAAATATACAACAGCCATCGTTGGCATGTGATGATATAGTCGAGCATCTTCTTTGGTGATCCATCATTGTCATACCATGTATATTTGGCTATACCCAGTCTCTGGTATCAAGTGTTGCAATATATAAGATTGTAGGCTAAGTAGCAATTGAGCAGCCTCTCTATTATAATTCAATTTTCTACTGTCTCGAGTCCCGCAGCTAAATTCCACAGGCCTGAAGGATTAGCAGTTATGTCTCCTACGAATATGAGGTAATCATATGGAGGTACTGACGAGAGCTCAGAACTGAATATGGCGTAAAACACGTCATTGTCTTCTTGTTATAGTTATTTGTTAGCGCGTAACAGGTGATAACGGTTATTTTTCCGTTTTTGACATTGAGCCTTGCTTTCAGGAACCTGGGTACTTCTAGTGAGAACGACGGGAGGTCCTTTTTGGCAGTGCTATTCAGCACTAGGGTGACTGCTCTTCTTCTCTGGCTGCCATCAGACAAGAACAGAGTTTGCTCTTCACCAAATTTCTGCTTCGCCATTCCCCGGGGAGATGTGTTTCAGTGACTCTGGTCTAAGTTGGATTGATTTTTTTAACCACTGGTCTCAAACATGGGCGTACGTAGCTTATTATGTAAGGGGGGGGGGAAATCTGATTCTGTGATGAGGGGCGGGGGAGAAGCTGAAGTTATATCGTCAGCTCACAAAACCTTACATTGCCAGCAAGTTCTAACATACCTATGAAATCTTTATTAACAAGCAATCACCAAAAATTATCAATAAGCTTCAGCATTAGTCTTCTTGGATTAGAGCTAAATCTTTCCAAAACATTATGGATTGTTTGACTTTTATTCGGTCATTTCGGCTTTTTCAACCATCGACGTTTTATCAACTGCTTTTTTAGCCATATACCTTTTTTCAACTGCTTTTCCAACCTTCTGCTTTTTCAACCATCTGCTTTTTCAGCAATATCTAGTGTGCATTTGAAGTTCTAGGGGGGCAGCAGCCCCCTGCCTCCCCCCACTTCGGCCGTCCATGGCCTCAATTGAGGTAGTTTTAAATATATAAAAATTAAATACTGCAAGGGGGAAATTTTTTTCAAAAATATTAAGTAGGGTATGACCCAGATTTAGCTAGCAAACACTATATTACTGAAAGGCAATGCGGGTTTTTTGTAGTCGCTTAAATTAGTGGATACAATTTGGGTTTCGTTCCATTATTTTGCTGTCATACTTTGTTTCGTTATCGATTTTTCCCTAATTTTTTTTCGTCTTTTTATCATTATAAAAATCTTAGCTTGTATTTTATTGCACCTTTGAATATAGAAGTTTATCTTAGCCTTGTAAAATCTTCACAAAAAGAAGTTTGAATTCAATCATTAGACAAGGGACTTCAGCTCACAAAATAGTAGGGGGCGGAAAATGATATTTTTTAATTTTGTTTCAAAATGGAATTGAAAAATGTGTTGTTAAAAGTCTGGGGGTTAGGGGGGGGGGGGCAATTTTTTTTTTATTTTGTAATAAAAAATAATAAAAATATATTCTCAAAATCGGGAGGGGGTTCAATCAAATCCCCCAAGTGGTATCCCCGCATTAGGAACAGCCAAATTTTAGTTAAACAACTGTGTGTGAAAATTCATTTTGTGTAATTCTTTATTTGAAATTAATTTATGCTCTTTGCTGATATAAATAGGTGATAAGAGCTTGAATAGTTTGGCCGTCATTAAATATTGTGAGCATGAATAACACCGGTTATGCTGTTGCATCTTTAAAGTGAGGAGCAAAAAAAAAAGAGAAAAAAAGTTTGAGTCTAAAAGTTCATGTTCATTTTTTTTTTTTTTTTTTTTTTACATAATTTCAAGGGCTAGAATAGCTTGATGAAAATTGCTTTGAAACCATTTAGGATTTTTATTAATTCTTTTCAGTTTTTCAATTTCAATCAATTTATTTAAAAGAAACACAAAAAAATACAGAACTTTATACCCCTTTGGCCCTTTGGCAAGTGAGAGTGGTAGAATAAACATAACATTAAATAATAGCACTAAAATCGAACAGAAGGACAAGAAGACAAAAAAAAGAAAAAAAAACTAAACAGCACCAAAAACTACCATGCCAATCAAAATAAATGAAATAAACAACTTGAAAAGGAAAGATAGAGGAGAAAAAAGGGAGGAGAGAACTAACTGTCTAGGCATAAGAGGTGGTTAGTTAGCTGTTTTTTAAATTGTCCATAGGAATGACAAAGCCGAAATCCGAAACTGGTAGGGAATTCCAGATGGAGGCACAACATAAACTTGACTTGACTTAAGGCTCCTGCCACGTTGGGGGTGGCGTAGAGAGCGTCGCAACTCTGCTCCTCCAGGCTGACCGGTCTACTGCTATTAATTGGGCCTCTTCGACAGCGATGTTAGCTATCTCAAGGAATTTGTTGAGGCTATCCTTCCACCTTGTCTGAGGTCTGCCCCTCGGGCGAGACCAGCCATTGGCTTTAGCGACGAAATCATAGACTATTCAGGCTGGGGTTGTCGTCGGCATACGCAGGAGGTGTCCGAACCATCTGAGAGTACGGTGCGCTATTTGGACGGAGAATGGCACTTGGGAGGTGAGTGCGAGCAACCTTGCGTTACTTACAAAATCGTCCCATCGAAGTCCCTGAATCCGACGGAGTTGTTTCGTCTGGCAGACGTCTATCAAGCTGAGGATTGTTGATTTGAGAGGCCAGGTTTCCGCTGCATAGAGGAGGACCGAGCCTACGGATGCATTATACATTCGCATCTTCGTGCGCCTAGATATATGCGGTATTCTCCAGAGATTGTTGAGCCTTCCGACGATAGACGAGGCTTTTGAAACTCGGTTGCACACCTCTTCCTCTATAAAGCCTTCATTAGACAGCACGGAGCCAAGATAAGTGAAGATCTTTACAACTTCAACAGGAGCTCCGCAAACAGTTATGTTCTCAGGGGGCAAGACTGGGCTTGGGGGATCAATTGCCGTTATCTTCGTCATTGGTCATCCGAGGCAGTTGCTAAGCTATTCGTTGCAATGGGTTTCGGGTGGAGGGTTGCAAGCCCAACCGACCCTCGGCCTGGATTCTGATTAGAGACAGGATTTACCTGTATACTGAGAATCCTGGGGTGGGCTCCAACCACCTCATGAGGTTGAGGCCACCCTGATCGGAGCGTTTAGTTAGGGGAAACCCCGTATCCAGAGGTACGTGGTCAGCAGACATGGTCTGCATCATTCCGGACGAGCTCCATCCACCTCCAACATAAACCTGGATTAAAATCTGATCTTATGGTTTTGGTTTTATCAGAGGCAACGCTATAGCGTTGCCTATAGTAAAGGCCATACGGCCCCAATATTTTATTATTATTATTTTTTTCCCCAGAGGCACTTCACATGGAAGGGTTCGTCGTAGAAACTTCAAAGGGGGCTCATTCAAATGGAAATCGAGAGTTCTAGTGCCTTTGTTAAGGATCAAAAGTGATTGAAGGGCAACTACTCCCCCCACGCCCATCATTCCCCCAAACACATCCAATCAAAATTTTGAGAAAGCCATTTTATTCAGCGTAGTTGATTTCCAAATAGAAAATATGTTTTTGAGGAGGACAGTCCCCCACAACCCTCAGGGCAAGGGTTTTATGTTATGTCCAGGGGCCATATAAAAATGATGTTGGCACAATGCATTATTTATTATTTTGTCCTTTAGAGTAGGGCACTTCGTATCGAAGAAGTTGTCCTAGCAACTTCGAAAAGGGCTCATTCAATTGGAAATTGGAGTGGCTTGTGCCCTTTTTGATAGTCGAAAATCATGGAAAGATAGCTAACAACCCTTTCAGACCCACCATTTCCCGAAACATAACCCATCAAAATTTTGAGATAGCGGTTTTGTTCAGCGTAGTTGATTTCCAGATAGAAATTATGTTTTTGAGGAGGACACTCTTCCATAGCCTTCACGGAAAGGGTTAAAAGTTATGCCCTGGGGGCATATAAGGTTATGATAGAAGGCGTTGTCATAGAGAATTCAAAAAAGGCTCATTCGATTAGAAATTCAAAGAGCTAGTGCCCTTTTTAATAGTCGAAAGTGATTGGAGGGCAACTAATCCCCCTCTCACGCCCACCTTTTCTCCAAACACATCCAATCAAAATTTTGATATAGCCATTTTATTCAACGTAGTTTTAAGTTCTGGAAATTAGGTCTTTGAGGATGACAACCCACCCCCCTCACCGCCCTCAGGGCAAGGGTTGTAAGTTAAGCCCTGGGGGCATATAAGGGTTTGTATAGACAGCGTTGTCGTAGAAACTTCAGAAAGGCCTCATTCGATTGGAAATTTAAATGGCTAGTTCCATTTTAATAGTCAAAAGTGATTCTAAGGCAACTGACACCCCTTCCACGCCCACCATTTCCACAAACACATCCAATCAAAATTTTGATATAGCCATTTTGTTCACGTAGTCGAAAGTTCTGGAAATTATATTTTTGAGCAGGACACTTCCCCTAAAGTCTTCAGGGGCAAGGGTATAAGTTATGCCCTGGGGGCATATATGGTTCTTATGGAAGGAATGCTCATATAAACTTCAGAAAGGGCTTATTTGATTGGAAATTGAAAGTTCTAGTTCACTTTTTAAGCGTCCAAAGATATTGAAGGGTAGCCAGCTCCCTCCCCCCCCCAACCTCTTTTTCCCAAATGCATCCAATAAAAATTTTAAGAGAGTTATTTTGTTAAAAATAGTTCATAGATCATATAACAAAAATTCTGGTGTCGATATAACCCCTCCGGGCCCGGGGGCAGACGTTGTAAGTTATGCCCTGAGGGCATATATGGGTCTTATGTAAGGGATGCTCGTATTAAATTCAAAGAGGGCTCATTGGATTGGAAATTGAAAGTTCTAGTTCAATTTTTTAAGAGTTAAAAGAGATTGGAGGGAACCTAGCCCCCCTCCATGCCTTTCGTTCATGAAACCCATCCGATAAGAATGAGCACCCCTCCATGCCTTTCGTTCATGAAACCCATCCGATAAGAATGAGCCATCTCTGAAGTTTATACGAGCATCCTTTCAATAAGGACCATATATATCCCCCAGGGCATAACTTATAACACCTGCCCTTGGGACCGGGGGGCTGTGTCGACCCCGGATTTTTCGTTATATGGTCTTTGAACTATTTTTAAAAAAAGCTCTCAAAGTTCTTATCGGATGGGTTTGAGGAAAAAGGGGCGTGGAGGGGGAGGGGGCTAGATACCCTCCAATCTCTTTTGACTCTTAAAAAGTGAACTAAAACTTTCAATTTCCAATCAAATGAGCCCTCTTTGAAGTTAGTACAAGCATCCCTTCCATAAGACCCATATATGCCCCCAGGGCATAACTAACAACGCCTGCCCCCGGGCCCAGGGGAGTTGTGAGCGCCAATGACGTAGTAGGTTTTAGACTTTTACAGTGAGAGAAGGAGGTCATATCAAAACTCTTGTTTGTAGTGATTTGCGTTCGTTTCAAGCTTGATTTGCATATCCAATTTAAGTTTCACTTGTTTTAAGATTTATTTGTTAATTTACATTAATATCTATTGTATGTTTGTTTGCATTGATTGTTTATTTAATTTCTGTTCGTTTTAAGTTTCATTTACACTTCAAAAGGAAAACATTTTTTTCCGTTTTTAGCTTGATTTTCATATTCAATCTAAAAATTGCTCGCTTTAAAATTTATTTATTCATTTATATTATTACTTGTTGTATGTTTTGCTATGATTGTTTATTTAATTGCTGTTCGTTTTGGTTTTCATTTATTCTTTAATAGTAATTTCTGGTCGTTTTGAGTTTGAATTTTAACAGGTATTTGTATCTGCTGTGCTTAAGTTTAAAATGGCCTTTACTTTTCTTTGAAAAACTTATTTTTCGGTTTTTTTTTTAATTAATGAATGAAAATATCCATATCATTTATGAAAGTCTAAACAGTTAAATATACACAATAAAATAGAATATTACAACACAGTAAGTTCTCAGTTTTCCTTGAAACGGTAGGGAAGATTCCCTAGCTCACCCACATGGCGTCCCTTGAGAGACCAAACTTAATCTTTAGTAGTGAGGATTGGCAAGCCTTTGATGTAGGCTATTTCGATTCTCTTAAAAAAAAATCATTTTTTCTTTACAGGTGGACGACAGTGGCGCATGTGCCGGATCTCTATGACGCCAGAAAGCGCCTATGGTTTGCACAAACACTTTCGTCTCCCAAAGACATAATAATTCTTCTTGATGCGTAAGATAGTTCAGTTTCCGAAACACTTCTAGGTTAGATTAGATTAACTAAGAAGGTTTTTGAATTAGTTTTACTATATATTTTACATATCAAGTATTAAATTTGAAAATCAAATTGTCAATGAAAGAAAACAAACCACGCTGCTCGAATTTCACTATTGAATCCAAAAACAGAGCTTATTATTTCATGTAGCAGCAATTGATGTATTTTGTTGATTCTTATTAATGTTCAAGCAAGGCTCTTATCTGGCTAAAGATACTTTTTTGCAAAGATATAAGGTAAATTTTTTCTGAGGGAAAGAGGAGGAACAAAAATTCTAGAATTGTTGTTTGAAAGGAGGTAAATATTGGAGAAAAGTTTGTTTTAATCTAGTCCAATTATTTGGGAGATGTTTCTGGTGCTGTACATATTTTATAAGTTTTTGAGCCTTGAGGGAAAAGAGACCTCCATGTCTTTCCCTATAAGGGTATCATTGCTTTCTCGACACACAGATATACTCTTAAGTAGATAAATGATATATGTCATTCGTATTATGCATGTACAAGTAAAGAACATTCAACACATTGGCTTTAGTAAATGAAAACAGTTGGGAGATGGGGGAAAATATATTTTTCAATACCTAGTGGGGCAGATTTGTAATTTATATTTTCAATAAAAATACCTAAAAGAAGTATTTTTAAATTTTAAGGCGGGGGGGTAACTGATTACACACAACTAAAGTGTGTAATCAGTGACGCCACTGATTACACACTTTAGTTACTGTTTCGTTTGTATGTTGGTTATTTAGAGCTAAAAATATTCTTCTCTTGTAGGAGTGGAAGCATTCATGGACCCTCATTTGAAATAATGAAGATTACCGTAAAAACAATTCTTGGGACGCTTGGTGAAAATGATTTTTTCAACGTTGCTCAGGTATGTTCAGCATTGTCGAGTTGGTGGGCAGTAACAAGAACTTCGTAACATGATAGTAACTTCGCGTTCAATTATCTTATTACAATTTATGTTTGTAGTTGTTAGGTTTCAATAAGCAACTAAAGTTATTGATTTGCGTTCTATTGAAACCTATTAAATTAATTATTTGCTTATTGTGCGCCAGAGCCAAATGAGCCAAAACTCTTTTTTTTATAGATAGAAAATTATTTTTGTATTCATCTATCACGACAAATTATAAAATTTCCTGTTAGGACCTTTCTTAAAAGGTGCTATGTAACAGCAAGATCTATTACTCTAATGTTTTTTTATTCAACTAAAATTTATGGTACAATAGGTATATATTGGTTCAATTTAGTACATTTATTCCAATATTGTCAATTTAGAAGGTTTTTAATGTGAACATAAATCTTTTAAGTCGCCCATTGAGGAGAGATTTTAATCTTGAAACGAGGATGAAAAGAAAAAAAAATGGAAATTAAATAGAAGAACTTTTCCAAAAATCTCTCAGGTTTTCTTTGTTAATACTGAAAGGACTCCTGTTTTGACCCGCGTACAGAGATTTGAAATTTTAAATGAAAGTATATAAAATTTACAGTTTAGCCTCAATTTTATTTTTGTAAAATTGTTTGTTTACTGAAAGTCAGTTAAATATTTTGAGTATAAATAAAAGAAATTAAAATAAATACCAATTAAATATTATAGCAGAGGCAGTACCGTTTCTAGAGGGGGGGAGGGGATAAACCAGGTTTGAATCCTCCAAAATTGTCCCACTCGTAAAATTGTAGCAAAATTGCATGTAAAAAAAATTTTGAGTCGTTCTTTGAAGTTTTTATCTACACCTATCCCTCAAAAAATTAAACCCTGGAACAAAAATACTGGATGCACCCCATTGGCCTGAATTAATTATTCAGCACTTTAGCCAATTTCTCTTTTTCAGTTTACAATGAATGCTACCTGGCTGGTGCCATGTTTCTCTTCGCTGGTGCAGGCAACTTCTGCAAACAAACAAATATTCCATGAGGCAATTGACCTCTTAACTCCTGGTGATAAAGAAAACTATGGAAATGCACTGAAGTTCGCATATGAAAGCTTTATTAGTGTAAGTCTTTAATGAAGCTTGAAGGTGCTAGCATCACTATAGTTTGAACATGGCCGATTCTTCTTAAGACAGCGCTGTAGGGTCAGGGGTTTTGAACAGGAAAGCCAATTAAATACAGTGATAATAAATCAAATTGATTATAATAAATACCAAATATACATAACTAATGTAAGCTTATTAACATCTATGCTAGTTCACAGCTTTTCAAAATAACAAACATTATCTTACCTACCTACCAGTTTTCCTACCTTACTTAAATTTTGCCTCTGTTATTTCACGTAATCACCACTCGGAACATAATAAATATTGCAACCAGAAAGAGATATTATTCTTTAGCTGTTTAATGAAACAATATTTTTTCTTAAATCTTCAACTAACAACAAAAACAGTAATTACCTGAAAAAGACATGTGCCCATGCAAACAAAGTATAACCACAATATCGCGGATGGTGGTTGTCTATTTGATGCTACCCCAAGAAGTTGACTACTTTAAGAATACAGAATATAGTAATAATACTGGTAACAGCAGCAGTAGTGATAATAGCTATGGAATAAATTATTGAAATCTTAGTTTTATCTTAGAAATCTTAGAATCTCAGTTCCTACAAAAGCCAACTAAAAATTTCTTTAAAGTTTGAGCCAAATACCCTTAACTGTTCCTGAGATAATACAGATATGACGCACAGCCTGGATGTGTATAGTAATATCATTCTGATTTAGTTTATTACTCCCAATAAAAACATGAAAATTTCAATTTAATAACCTTAGCTGATCCTGAAATATTGTGGACACTTTTTTGACGAGATGGATACATATTGTTTCTTCCAATTAAGCTCAACATTCCCTCAGAATACACAGAACATCGCTCTGAGCAATCCCTGAAAGTTCTAACTGAACACCTTAATCCGTTCCTAAAATTTTGCCGATAAACCTTTTCTATAACTTTGTTGCACATAGTATATTTTGATTAAGTCAACTTCCCACTCAATATCACTTGAAAGTTTCAAATTAATATCCTTAGTCGTTCCTGAGATTGCAAAAGCCCCACTTTTCTATTATAAAACACATGTTGTTGTTGTTGTTTAGTTGACGTTTGAAAGAATCCACCACTCTTATATGTACGATCTTCTACTGAATCTTGGGCTCTAATTAGAGCCACGTCACTTTGAATATCACACAGATATATTTTTGGCACAGACTACGACAACACTTAAAATATCATGGGGTTGTAGTAAGACGTTGTACAGAGTTTTCTTATTTAAAACACTGACACTTTTGTGCATATCAAATCCTGCTATGGTCAGCTAACATGCCTAAAAATATATAAAATAAAATTAAAAAAACAGCTTAAAATATATAGAAAAAAATCAGATAAATCATGCATAAATACAATAAAGGCACAAAATTATAGAAGATTATGCAGATTACAATTTTTTATATATTTAGTCAATAAGGATATAGGCTTTCTATGGGCCCACTTAGGGGACTTAGCATGACCTAGGATTGCTCTCATTGTAAATGAACTGAAATACTTCAAAATTAAACTTCTAAATACATTTCTGTGTGCCTCATATTTCCTACACTTCATTAGGATATGTCTAACATCATGATACTCATTACAAATATCACAGTAAGGAGAGCTAGTTCTGCCACATTTGTGCAAAACTGAGCTGGTTTTGCCATGACCTGTCCTCAATCTGAAAATGGTAGCAGCAACAGATCTAATATCACGTACCACTCCATCAGGTGGTGGCCTATAATCACAAAGCTCTAAAATCGGGTTTGTACAATTTCTAATGTACTCATTACTCTCCCTATCACATGCTACATTATAAATACATGTTATATATTCACTTTTTGTGGGCTTTACAATTATACTCTCGCCATTTAGAATACCCTACTTAGCCATATTATCAGCAGATTCATTTCCAGCAAATCCAACATGTGCTGGGACCCATACCAGAAGTATATCATTCCCCGTACACTCTAATGACCTAAAAATTTGATGAACACTTTAAACTATTTTACGACTAGGGTCATGTTCATTCATCAGCTAGGCTACTTAAGGGCTGATGCAGATTCAGAACAAATCATCCAACTTTGCGCATGTCCATCTGACTTTATAAAATCTAATGCCTTATATAATGCTATCATCTCAGTTGAGAAAATAGATAGGCTACTTGGTAACTAGAAACTACATGAAATTGACATACTGGGAATAACTACTGCACAGCCGGCACCCTTATCTGACTTAGAACCATCAGTAAAGATTTGTATATGGTCTCTTAAATGGTCAGTCTGTCTAAACCAGTCATGTTTTACAGTCATATTACCATCCTTACCACTGTCAGGCATAGGAAAATACACATTATCCTTTATTGTACATGGTTTATTTAATATATTTAATTAAAAAAACAGCCTTTTTTAACTGAAAGTAAGGAACGACGTTAAAACTTAAAACGAACAGAAATCATTCCGTTTATGAAGGGTGCTGTCCCCTCCTCATTGCCTCGCTCTTTACGCTTAAGTTTTTTTTATTGTTTTAAAAAAATAGAGTTGTTAGAGTTGTTAAGTTTTACCGTCGTTCCTTGCTTTCAGTTAAAAAAACTTTTTTTTTTTTATTTAATTTTTGAAAGTTTTTGAATTAATGCAGGTTTTGATTTTGGCTTACCTTACATGAATAATTAAAACAAAATTAGAAAATTAATTTTACTTTTATTTGGTTAAATGGCTTTCTCGAAACTTGTTTAATTTTATTTACGAACGTTTTTATTAGTAATAAATATACGTAACTTACGAATTAACTTACGTAACAAACTTCTATATTCATAGATTTTCTAATACGTATATTAGGGGGTTCGCCCCCTAGTCAATACCTTGCTCTTTAAGCTAAAGTTCGAATTTTTTTTTCCAATTCTTTAAAAATGACCCCTTAATCACAATCAGTTGATCAGTTGAAATCAGTCGGAAAATGTGTTGTTTTTTTTACTTAATTTCTGATCATTTTCTTTAATAATGCTGGGAAATCCGGCGCTCCCTTCATAGCAATTTCGCTTCCCCCATGAAAACTTCCTTCGTGGAAACATCCTCCCGTATAACCCCCGACCCACCCCTCCCCCCACCTACCAGAAAAAATCCCCCCTGAAAACGTCTGTATACTTCCCAATAACCAATACTATATGTATACATTGGGTAAAGTTCATAACTTTCAGCCCTCTCCCCGGGGAGTTCAGGGGATTAAGTGATCCTAAAAGACATTGTTATTATATTTTTGACCATGCTGAACTAAATGGCTATCTCAAAATTTTGATCGGGTGACTTTGGGAAAAAATCAGCGTGGGAAGGGGCCTATTTGCCCTCCATTTTTTTGGTCACTTAGAAAAAGGCACTAGAACTTTTAATTTCCGTTCCAATGAGCCCTCCCACGATATTCTTGGACCATTAGGTCAATACGATCACCCCTGGGGAAAAATAAAATAAAACAAACATGCCGCCGTGATCTTTCTTCTGGCAAAAAATGCCAAATTCCACATTTTTGTATATAGGTGCTTGAAACCTCTATAGTAGGGTTCTCTGATACACTGAATATGATGATGTGATTTTCATTAAGGTTCTATAACTTTTAGGGGGTCTTTCCCCTTTTTTTCTAAAATCAGCCAAATTTTCTCAGGCGCTTAACTTTTGATGGATACGAATAAACTTAATGAAACTTATATATTTGAAATCAGCATTAAAATGTGATTCTGTTGATGTATTCATTGGTATCAAAATTCCGTTTTTTAGAGTTTTGGTTACCATTGAGCCTGGTCACTCCTTACTTACAGTTCGTTACCACGAACTGTTTGACTATCCTCAAAGACAATCTGATTAATTGATCTTATATTCGGGCACTCACTAGAAAGTAAATTAATACATCGATAAAAAGCAGGAATATTCCTATTCTTAAATCTAATATCTCTATTGTAATTACTTTTTAATTCTATGTTAATTAGATCCTCATCTAGACCAGCCTTCTTAGTGAAATACTTCACAAGTAGCTTACCGCGTCATAACTTAAGGGTGCTCACTCCCCAATTAAACCATCATTGCAGGAATAGGGGTGCTATGTAGGCAACATAAGGATCGCTTAAGAACACTAAGATAAACTATATCCAACTTTTTAAAATCATTCTGACTAGTATCACCATATATAAAGCTACCACAATCATACTTACCAACAATAACAGCTTTTATAATTTTACTAAGGCACTTATAAGAAGCACCCCTTTTTCCTAGGCACATTATATTTTAAAAGGTTTAGCCTACTCCTTATATTACCTAACAAATACTCTATATGTCTCAACCAAGTCATTTACTATCTAAAATTAGGCCTAGGTAACAAAAAGAATCATCCATCCTATTAACCTGATTCGAAACCTTCACCTGTGGTATTGCAGTATTATTACTTTTTGAGAATTCCATACCAACTGTTATCTCAGGTGATATTATCTCAGGATCATATTATTCTCACTACGCATTATTGTACAGTATTCAATGCTTTTTGTATCACTGACAGTAGATGATGGGGTATTTTTCCAGTTGTTACTAGTGCAATATCATCTGCATATATATGGGTGTGTATAGCTTCTTTTCTAGGGGGGGGAGGCACCCGATTCTGTGATGAAGAGAGGGGGGCTGAAGTTATATTGGTAGTTTATAAAACCTTACATTACCAGCAAGTTCTATCGTACCTATGAAATCTTTATTAATAAGTAATCACCAAAAATCATAAATCATCAACAAGCTCTCCTGCATTAATCAATCTTCTTGGATTAGAGCTAATTTTTTCCAAGACATTATAGATAATTACTTCTTGTTTGACTTTTATTCTGTCATTCCAGCTGTTTATTTCCAGCTTTTTCAACCCTCTACCTTTTATCAACTGCTTTTTTAGCTATCTACCTTTTTTCAACTGCTTTTTCAACCATCTGCTTTTTCGGCCATATCTAGCGTAATTTTGAAGTTTTGGGCAGTTGCCCCCCTCTGCCCCCCCCCCCCTTCCGTACACCCATGTGCATATATATATGCTTTATATAACCAAGGACAGTTGAGAGGTCGAAGTCACTACAATATATAATAAACAATATGGGGCTTAACACACCTCCCTGAGGTAGTCCCATGTCATTTTTAATCTGAAAAACTATACTATATCTACCAGCAGAATGAGGAACTTCACGATTCCTCAAAAAGCTAGAAATCCAATTTATATAATCTATAGGAATACCAATCTCCTCTGCTTTCTTTAACAGCTTGGCCACATCAACTCGGTTAATTGCAGACTTCATGTCTAAAAAGACAGCCAATGTATCCTTCCTGCATCTGAAGCCCTGTATTATTTGATTCAAATTTTTAAAGAAACGCCAATATGCATTTATTAAGGCCCTTGTCCCAGGGTGTATTGGGGTCATGTCATTCCTGGAGATATTTTGTTTGACCTTTCGACTACTTTGAATCAAATATATCTGAAAATCTTGATCAAATGACTTTGGAGGTTATGGAGGAAATAATAGGAAAATGGGATAAAAGAGTGCGCTACTTGCCTTTATCTCCATAGAAAGAGTACCCAGTGTGATGGACTGGGCTGTAGAAGGGTAATTTCTAATACATATATTTTTCTAGTACCAAAGGAAGAGTAGCCACTATGACGGAGCAGGCTGTAACAGGGCAATGTTTCTTCTTAGTGATGGTGGAACACAACATCCAACAGAAATAATGAAGAAATACAGTAAAGATCCCCAGACTTCCGACATTAGAGTTTTTACCATTGCTGTTGGCCCACATCCAATCCCAACTGTTAACCTGCGACAGATTGCTTGTTTGGGTAAAGGACATTTTTCGGCTATCATGACTATTGGAGCTATTAGAAGCAAGACTCAGGTACTAGTACAATTATTTAAGGCCGTTCACAATAATCTTGACAAGCACCAAAATTCAAGCCCATCCAAAAGCTAATACTACCACTGGCAGTGACGGCTCTAGGCCTCTGACATTTAACATTTAATTCCTATTAGTTTATATTTTTGTGCTCCTATTAAGGTGCTTAATTAATAAAAAAATAAATTTTGTATACCTTGCCACCCCTGTTGATGAGGCCTTAAACCATTACTAACCACTAGTAGCGAAAAGATTTTAATATTAAAAATAAAATTAGAGGAACAAGCCAACACTAAAAAAAATTCATCATAATTTCGAAAATGCTAGACAATTTTAGCATCAACAAGGATAAAAAAAGAGTATTAGTTGTGCTCCATAGGGGGCTAATATATCTACTAAATTTATATTTATATAAGTAATCACTAAATTTACATTACTGTTAAATATTTATTTCCTAAATTTATATTATGCCTGAGCATCCTACGACCCAAATTTGACTAAAGCTATTATAAGATTTAGATTAATTTCAAGATTCAATTTGTAATAGTTTTACTATGCAATGTTCAGAGGCTGTATTTGCTTCCAACTTCAATAAATTGTTTCAAGAATAGCACTAAAATGCTTGACTGATTCTAAGCTATTTACATTCCAAAGTAATTTCCCTAAAATTCAAAATTATTACTCGCAGATGTAACACATAGAGGAAGGAGGAAGGGGGAGGCTAACCCTGCCTCCTAGCATTATTTTCCTTGCCAACGCATTTAGCTCTTTTTAATCAGTTCAAATGTTTATACCACTGCAGTGTATGTTCGTCACGTTATTTTTTATCACACAATGCTTGTTAATGAACCCGCCTAGATTAATTGGCTATTATTGTGGGGACAAAAATTCTAATTGTATTAATATAGAAGCAATAAAGAGTCTTACTATAATTATGAGTAATATAATACTAATAACCTTACCTTTATTAGTGATCGGTTGTTTGTAAGAAAGAAAGATTTTTAGGTGTCAAAGGCCCAGAAAATAGGCTCAGTTTTCGAACCTTTTCTACACTCAAGGCCGTATCCAAGGGGTGTGTGTAAGGGATTTTAACCCCCGTTCCCCGAAATAATTATCCGACTCGTAAAAATGCAACAAAAATAAGAATATAAACAAACTTTTGATCTGTTTTTTCAATTTTTTTCTTTTAAAGCCCCTACCCCTGAAAAAAATCCTTTTGTAATTCTCCCTACTGTCCCCTAAACAAATCCTTGATACAGCCCTGTTTACGCGTGAGAAACTTTTAACTGCTGAATATACTGCATTTTGGGACAAAGGAAGCTTCTAGGAATCTTAAGAACTAAGTAACATATGAGAAAATAGAGTGAATAAGACGATAAAAACTGCAAATCTTCACAATTAATTAGTGGAAACTCATTTAATACTAAAACTAAGTAAAAAGGTACAACTGAAAAAATAAATGAACGCAAAATTGTCTCTAAAAAAACACGTTTCTACTAGAGAACACAGTTAATATCACCAAAACCTGGAGGAGGATTGTCAGCAGCGCGGCAAAAGATGCGTTTTTTTTACTATCTACAATTACTTTTCTCAATCAGAAATAGACAGAACCGGGCATGATTTTTTCCTAAACAAACAACTTTAAAAGATACAATGAGAAGCACAGCAAAAGATTCATGGATTCGCACTGGCCAGAATGAATACGAATCTTTTACGTATTTATTAGCCACTTCCCAGCTAAAAAACTAAAGAGTATTGGCAAGTTATAAGAGTTGAAATTGAATCTAGTTTCGAAAAACTTTATCCACGCCATCTAGTGTTTTGCCTTTCTAGGCTTTTTTTCAAGCTTCATGATTTTTTTTCTTGCCAAAACTGAGATCCGACAACTATTTTAATTTTGCCAGTCGCAGTACTTTCTTTATTTTTTCCTTATTATTATACAAAAATAATGGCAAGAATCACCAAACACTAGATGACATTGGTGAATTTTTTAAATTGATGGCAGTTTTCTCTCTTATTAATTACCTATTCTCTTTGAGATAAACTTAGTATAAATTCGTAAACACAACAAATAACTGGTAAAGCAACTGCTGAATGACAAAACTTTTCTATTTTTACTGAATTTCAGGAAAACCACTTTAATGTAACGTGCCTTTTAAACCGTTGTAACGTTGACAACTATCATTTATAAAATGGCTTCTTATGTAAGTTCCATATTATTTTATAGAAAATAGATTTGATTTAAGTATTCAATATCTCTCTTAGCATTCCCTGAAAGTTTTGACTTAATATCCTGGATGTTCCGTAGATATTGCACTCATCATTTTTATAAACTAGATACACATAGTATTTTTTGACTTATTACAACATCATCCTAATGATTCCCAGAAAGTTTAAACTAAATACCATTAGCTGTTCATGAGTTACCACTTTTTGACAATCGGGATATACACAGTGTCTTTTAGTAAAGTTTAACAAGTAAAGTTTCAAATTAACAACCCTAAATGTTACTGAGATTTAGCAGATATGCAAAATTGACAATCTGGATACAGATGGTGACTTTTGATTTGGTTCAACATTTCAATTGACTTTCCTATCTCAACTGGACAATATTACCCGTCCTGAGATATTGCAGAAGTACGCTTTTAACAAGCAATATTCCCTGAAAAATTAAACTTTATACCCGTTGTTGCTCGTGAGATCAGTGTGATTGGACCAGAATAAGGGACTGCCTGAGTGCACCTAGTGTCTCGTGATTGAGTACGACATTCCCCTAAACATTCTCTGAATGATTTCTCTGAATATCCTTAGCAGTTCATGAGATGTTACAGATATGTCCATTGGTAGCACCTTGAGGCATATGCCATCTTTTGAATTTGTTCAACATCCTCTTCAATTATTTTTAAAAATATGATATCTTCACATCGCTACTACAAAGCAACTTAGCTTCAATCGTCCTTTTCCACAGAACAGTCCTATAGCTGCCTAATGTAACATTGCACCGGCAATTATTTTAGAAAGCCCAGGACCATTTGCTACGACCCCAATGCAAAATAATTTTGCAGTAGCTGTTTAGCATTTTACAGACTAGCATGTCTGAACGCGGTATGTCTGAACGACCATGTATGAATGACCACGTCTAAACTAGGATGTCTAACACAGAAAAAGGAAAGAAATTGGAAAATTGCTCATTTGTTACCAAAACCAGAATTTTTTAGCCGATTCTACTTTCTTATTATACTTTTTTGAGCCAAAATCAAGGAAGAGAAAATGAGCACAGGATCCAGACATATGATCCAAGTTATATGTTCTTCACTCCAATCCAACCTAACAATGGATTTTAGTGGCACGGACATTTATAACTTGTGTGAGAACTAAAGGACCCGTGCATAAGTAAAGCAAGTGTAACAGCTGATTCTGGCGTTGCTTCAACTTGTACTTCATTCTCTAGGTCTAATTCATGTACAGGACGGATTTTATGGATCGAACTTTTTTTGGAAAACAGTGAGACAGGCTGTTTTATGGCAACGTATCGTATGACGCAATGCATCACTTCAAGTATCTCAATCAAATCATATGTAATGACGTTTGCCAAAGATGGTAGAAAATTCTCAGCAATTTCAGTCATAGTCATTCCAGGTCTATCAATAATGTGACTCAAAATTGAAAGAAGCATAAATGACAATCCTGACCAATTTAGTGATCCATCAACGTGAATCCATGGACGAAGAATTATGAAAAATTCATCATATGATGGTGTAGGCCCATGTTTCTCTTCTGGCCCCATGGCCTCATTCGATAACCTCCTCCTTTTACATGGAGGCTCGTTAATATCAGATATTTGGTCACCCTTCTCTGGAGTCAAGGAACAAAGCTTTTCTCTATTCTGACTTTTCAGATGATAAGCGAGAAAAGCCCATTTCTTAGCAAATTTGTGGCTAATGTAGCGAACACATGTACTTCCAACTTTGTAAATTAGCTTTTGGCGAAGTAGTTTCAATATAACCCTTGCCAGCACAGGTTTTGGGATGAAATAAAACTCATGTGAAACTTCCGATTTAATCACACCAACAGCTTCTTTCGAGGTGATATAGGCAACAACTTCTATGCCAATATATAATTCTGTTTCTGTAAGTTCTTCTAAGAAAATCCTTTTAATCATACATCCTTTTATCAATTTCACTCGAGATTTTGAAATTATCATTTCTTCAATCTTCAACTTCTTCGTAACCGTAGCAGTCATTTGGCACTTTTTGCTGCTTTTCAACTCTCCATCATCAATAAAAAGTGAAAAAGGGGGTAGATCCTTTTCCCCATGGGGCATCATATTTACTTTAAGTGGACATGTTCTTAAGACAAAGAGGTCACTGTCTGTTGACAAACTCAGATGTTTGGCGATGGGATTTGGTAGACAATTGACTGCATTAGCATCTTTACGAGTCTGGTTGACCATCGATACACTATCTGTAAGCAGTATAGGCACGCATTCTTCCCGTAGGTTTTCTTTTTCAGTAACTTTGCCAAATGGCGTTGTTTCCTGGTTTTTGGGGTTCTTTTGATAATTGAGCTTCTCAGCTTCTAGAACAGACCTGGCTTTTTCTTTGCTCATTCCTATTTTGCCTAAAATTACTTCAAGCTGTTTAAAAATTCCGTCAACTTTATCAATTTTGGGAAGTTGATCTGGATTTAATACAATCATCTCATCAGGGACCTCAACTATAGACTTAAAATTGAATAAAGGCTCTGCAAATGTGTAGATACTGCAGATTCCAGATTCCTGCTCACTAACATCCTTATATTCGTCAAGAGACAGCTGAGAAGAATTTTCATATACGTTCTTTATATTTCTAGACGTAAAGGCGTCAGCATCCATGGTTGCGAAAAAATCACTTCGATACTTCCCTCTCAGCTGATGGATTAATTTTATTGATATTTGAAAGTCCATATTAGCACGAAATTTAGTAGTCTTATCTGACCTTTTCTTTTTTTTCGCTGTTGAGAGAACACCAGAAGCTTTAAGATTATTGAAAGCCTCTTGCATCACGACATCTGTATATTGTCGACAGATGTCACTAAGTTGACAAGTTCGGGACATCTTGTCAGCATTCATGTAAGTACTAAAAATCACAGTCTGAAGCAAAAATTGTGTCACATCATGCTCATTTCGAAATACCTGATGTTGGTGAGTGCATAACGGACGAATGAGCGGAGTGAATATTTCATAGCGATTAAAGGCTTCCTGAAGTGTGTTTGGCAGAGAAACGGACCTACCCAGGGACATTGTAAGCATGGATATCGGGCGATTCTCTAGTCTCGAGTAGAGATAAATAAATAGATCTATGAAACGGCTACATAGCTCTTGGTTTTTATTTTCTCTACCAATGACTTTCGTTGGAAACTCTGCAATAGGCGGGTATTTCTCGTTAATTTCTGGGTCACATGATAATTCATGTCTAAGCAGGTTTGCCTCAGAAAATAGCAAAGGTTGCTTCTTAATCAGAAATTGTATCCTCGTTGTACAGGCACTTGATGTTTTGTTTTTGGCAATTTTGGGTAATACATAATGAAGAACGTCACGAATAGCAAACCCTGGAACTCGTCTATTCGTATTATTGGGATAAATATAACAAGAAACTGCTTGTGCAAGCATCAAAGCTTCGTCCTCTTTCTCCGACCACTTAACTCGTAAACCAGTTATATTTTCCAGGGATATTTGGTCCTTTTCATTATATATAGGCATTCTCTTTCTTTTAGTTGGCTCAGACACTGTTATTGTTTGGCTTTCTCCCTTCTTTATGATAGGTTTAGAATTGATCCGCCTACCTTCACGCTGTGTACCAGCTTTAGTGGAGCGCGAACTTGGTTTAGTAATTGTCTCCTCTTCATTGAGTTTTCTTCTCTTATTCAAGTGTGGCACTCCTTCTTCTAGCTCTGTGATAGTTAACCTTTTAACACCTGACTTTTTCATCAAAGAAAGTTTAAGTGAGGTTTGTGCCAAAAATCTTCTAATTTCAGCATGCTCCTTTGTCACTCCTTTCTTGCAAATAAATTCGGCAAAACTTTGTTTGTCTGATCCAGATATTTGGAAGAAATAAATTGAGATTTCACCTTTAAGTTCAAGTTCAGCTAATAAACTCCTAAGAGTTTTTCTGCAAATAGTTCCGTAAGCAAGCTTACCATTTTGTTTCTCGTGTTTGATAATCTCTTTCCGAATATACTCAAGCCCAGAGATGACAACTTGCGTATTTATTATTTCCAATAAATAGCCTAAACGTTCAATTTTTGAATTAGTAATAAGCCGCCGACCTTCGCTTTCAGCATCCAAAGTCTTTGTCACTCTCTCTTTACAGCATAGATATACAGAGTTTATCGCTTCTGTAACTAAAAGGCCATTTGCCATTGATTCAGCCGCAACAATTTCCTCTCCACGTGGTGACTCAACCGTACTGAGATTTTCTGCTTTATATCCTTCAGCTTCCAAGTCAACAGTCAGATCACTAGTTTCTAATTCTTCTGGTTCATCTTCAAAATGAGTATTGATTGCTTTTTGCATTGGAGATATATCCAATTCTGGGAAAAATTTGGTGATTTGCTTAGACTTTTTTTGTTGTAGCTTTGGTCTCTGATAGGTTGAAGTCCCAGGGATTGAAGGTTCTAGGTCAGTTGTAATTTGATTCTCTGTCTCCTTAGGGACAATGTACATAACAATTTTTTGTCGCTTTACTTGTAAGGTAACAAGGTTGACAACCTTATGCCTGGTCAAGTATTGTAAAATAGTTCTTGAATCTTGGGTAGAAAGACCCAACTTATTCTTAAGTCCTGTCTGCGACAATCCCCGAGGGCCTGCTTCGCAAATTGTTTCATAGGCAAGTCGCCCTAGGCCCATCTTATAGCTCTTAACAATCCTTGATATATCAAAAATTCCTTCAACGCCATTATCATCACCTTCAATTTCCTCATATTCATCAGGAGTTTTCAGCAAATCTTGTTCTCTGACATCAGGTTCCACCAACTGCAAAACACTAATTGTTTTCTCGCTAACCTTTCCCTTATAACTATATTGCTCTTCAGAAGCAGCAGGGTATACCGAACGATAAGGCACCCTCTTGATTGATAGTACGTGCTTCTTTAATCCTGGAAACCTTAAAATCTTTTTTAGAGGCAATGAAACCTGATTTCTCGCCTCATTTGTAAGAATAGTATGCTTTGGGATTGTTTTAAGATGCTTCACAAGATGTATGTAGCCGAACATTAGGTTAGGAACATATTCAGTAACGAATCTCGTTAAATGTAATAATAAACACGAGACCGAAATCCCTTGAGTATTTCGGAAGAAAAATCCCTGTTTAGTAACGAGGTTATGCTTCAACAATATCTTTCGATAGTTGTAACTAGACTTTATTGGTATATTTAATGCTCCAAGTCCTAATTTCCCGACGCTTAGCTCTCCAAGGTATCGCGCTCGCCCAATTCTTTCCAATATTAAATATGTTGTTATATCTAGAATAAAGGTTGGGTTCCAATTTGGGCCCAATAAAGCACGATTTCTCTTCACTTGATTGGCAACCAGGACTAAAGCATCCCCCCATTTATGAGAGACTTGTTCAAACGACATACTCCTCATTTCTCGAGTCACTTCTGTACGTGTATGATACTCTGCACAAGATCCATGGTTGCCAGTCAGCTTATCCTCAATTGACTCTACTGGATAAATATCCTCTACTGGTTCAGAAGGTTCAAAAAGCACCCCTGTTTCTTTATCAACGCACGCAAATCTATCAAAAATAACTAACTGAGGTCTTGGAGCAGGGAGGACATATGCAAATATGGATGGCACATCCCTACATATTTCCCAGATGTATTCGTACGTTTCTTTTGAAACTGGGACTCTTCCGTAGCAGATATCTTCCCTCTTCAATCTAGCTTCAAGGCGGGTCCATAAGGCTGAAAGGGTGATGCCATCTAGCCCTTCTAAAGCAATTTCATCTAAAACAATATCACCAAAATGTGTCATTTCTGTTCTTTTACAACAGTTTTTATCACTTTCAAATTAAAATCAAAATTAAAGTTAGCTTGTCATGGATAAATTTAGCAACAATAACAGTAATGAATAAATTTACCAACAGTAACAGTAACAGGCCTCAACAATAAGGGTAACCAAATTTTTAAAACAAGATATTTTTGCTATTTTGTATTTAACAATATACAATTAAAAAAAAAAAAACTTTGACAAAAACTGCATCTTCGCATACAATATGATGAATGAGGTCAAAATCATTGATTAAAACCATAAATGACGTTATAGCAAAACGAAATGATGACGTTAGTTACAATGAAGTCAGTACCAATATAAAAGGGTGGCAACTCAAGTTGGTGATGATAGATACCGAGGAAAAGTTAATATGTATGCGAGGCTGTATCAATTGGGCTTTAAAGTTTGTTTTTGGTAGCAACAACCACGACATTAGTATGTCCTTTGCTTGTTCCTGTTAGGAAAAAACTGAAAGTTTTTGTTTTTATTCCTAATATATATTTTCCTTGATCTAGGTTGTTTTAAATAAGAACGTTGTGGCCTCTATATAAAACAAAAATGCATGTTTTTTTCATCATTGTCAAAGTATGAATAGGAACCTAAAATAAACAGTATACAATATATATTAATATATTTTATTCAATATATATTAATAGGGCTGGGAGCCCGGCGGCATCGCCGCCAGGCGAAGCCGCCGGTACTCGACATGTGGTTGGCTTCTATATGGGGATTCTCATTGTCACTTGTCTTCTAACCGTAGACAATTTGAGACAATATGCTGTCATTTCATACTGCGGTCTTTTCAGAGATATTTGATTATTAAAGCAAGTCCGATTTCTAAGCGATATGTTCTAAGCTTCGAACTTTTTGTTTTCTTTTTAAGGTTTTTGAATTGTTGTAATCCCTTGTTTAAAAAAAATTTAAATATTTTTGCAGTTACCAGCCGCCGGGCCCCGGCACTCGGCACGTGGCCTGCTTCTAATAATTGATTCTCATTATCGCTTGTCTTCTAACCGCATTGAGTTTATTGTCTTTTCATACTGCAGTCTTTTCAAGGATATTTGATTATTAAAGGAAGTCCGATTTCTAACAACGATATTTACTAAGCTTCAAACTTCTGTTCTTCTCTTTTAAGGTTTTTGAATTGTTGTAATCCCTTGTTAAAATATATACAAATATTTTTGGCAACTACCGGTTTTTTGCTCTTTACGCAATTTAATGTATTTTCATACTATGCCTTTTCAAAGATTTTTTATTATTACGGCAAGTCCAATCTCTAACAACGACTTCTACTAATCTTCAAACTTTTTGTTTTCTTTTTTAAGGTTTTTGAATTGTGATAATCTCTTGTCAAAATATATGCAAATATTTTTGCAATTACCGGTTTTTTTGTTCTTTAAGCAATTTAACATAAACTTTTCCATACATGAACATCTTCAGTACATGAACTATATACATGAACATTTCCACATAAGTGTGACAAATATGACAAATGTCATTGCAATTCTGGTGTATGTAAAATGAGGTCACTCAAATAATTTTTTTCTAAAATTAAGACTCTTAACGAATTTTTTCAAACTTCTGACCAATCTAGATCGTTTTTATAAGGCCAGAATATCTTAGGATGCCAATTTTCCCGAAACAATATGGATTCGGTTTCAAGATAAAATAAATAAATGCATACACAATTATTGCTCACTTATAAAGATAGTATATATAATTGTAAATTAATATATACAATATATATTAATATATACAGAATACACAAAAATAAATATTGAAAAACACCTTGAAGAAACAAATCTTGAAAAAACGTCTCGAAAAACATTTTGACAAATTTCTTGAAGAAAAAATATCTTGAAGAAATAAAAACCTTGAAAAACACCTTGAAAAAAAAACGTTTTGAAAATTGTCTTGAAAAATGTCTTGAAGAAAAACATCTAGAAAACGTCTAGTAAAAACGTCTTGAAATACGTTTTGAAAAAAAAATCTTGAAGAAAAACGTCTTGAAAAACATCTTGAAGGAAAAAAAATGCATGTTTTTGCTTATCACTGCCAGTGCATGAAAGGAACCTAAAATAAACTGAAATTAGTATGAATAATCATATCAAGACATAAAAATTATAGATAGTAGAGGATATAGATGAATCCAAAAATTTCGTATCAACAACAACTAAATCTGATATTGAAATCACACTAAAAAATTGCTACCAACAGATGTCTGTGTACTGCCCTGTTCCCCTTTGCAGTTGGTACTCTAAAGCCTATTCGGTCATTTGTGTTTAACTTAATATACTCTATATCATCTACTACTCAGTACTTCCATAGAAATTGCTGACATATCTTTCGACAAACCACTTGCAAATAATGTGTTTGATTCTGTTTGACAACCTCTAAACATTACCTTAATGTTTCATCATAAAAATATTAACTTTTTCCAAAACCCAGGATCAAACGTACTCCATTTCCCGAATAAAACACCTTATAAATGAACAAAAGAATAGCTTGTATGACTTACAGCCCTTGCTCTAGGGAATTAGGTGGGTCATTTCAACTCAGGAGCTGTGAATATTTGAGCTTTCAACTATTTTGTGCAAAACAAACATCTCAACTTTTTTTTATCGGATGTCTTTTGGGGAAAAAATGAAGAAGGGGAGCTGGTTGCTATTTTGGTCCATTTTGACCCATAAAAGTGCACTAGAACTTTCCATTTACAATCAAATGAGCCCCCTTTGAAGTTTGTATGACCACGACATTCATATGAGGTTTGTCTAGAAAAAAAATAATACATTGAAGCCCTTTGGCCCTTTACTATACTCAACACTAGAGCATTGCCTTAGATAATGGGTATTATCGATAACTTTCAGCCAACCACTAACCTAAAAATAAACACAAGACGTTATACGGGTACTTGATGGGAAATTTTTTACAAATGTTCAAGTATAGTCATTCAGTAGATTTTGTATGCTCAAAAGGTAGCATTGATTTTCCTCTCTATTAATTGGAAACAAGCTTTCCAAAAAAGAAGTTTTTCAACGAAAAATAAAGGCCATTTTAAACTTAAGATCAGCAGATAAAAATACCTGTTAAAATTGAAACTCAAAACAACTAGAAATTACTATTAAAGAATAGATGAAACCCAAATCAAACATAAATTAAATAAACAAAAAAATGCGTCATTGGCTCTTTACTGAAAACTCTATGTATCTTGGGTAGTCTTGGAAAGTATAAACAGAATCAAATTGAATCTTTGATATATAATGATATTAATTGTTGAAAGATCCATCGTTTCAAGATTTTATTTCACTGTAATTTTATTTTCGTTTTCAATACTGTAAGAACTAGAAAAGAAAATAATTGTAATATAATCAGTTTTCAATGAGACACCAATGACGCAGTAGGCTTTAGGTTTTTACAGTTAAGGAGGGGGAAGGGGCTGGTTACTTTTTGATAACTTTTGATTCTTAAAAGGGGCATAATAAATTTCGATTTTCGTTGAATGAACTTCCTCCACAGTTTATACGACCAAGCTTTCCATAGAAGCTTTATATGTTAGCGATAGGCTGCTAGTGTAACTTACAGCCCTTTCCCCCAGGGCTGGGGGGGGGGGTAATTCAAACCTGGAACCCTTTGGACGATTTTAAACAAAATAGCTAACTCAAGATTTTGAATAGCTAAGTCAAAAAGGGCGTGAGGGGGGAATGAGTGTCCTTGGATCTCTTTTGTCTCTTAAAAAGTGAACTAGAGCTTTCAATTTCCATTCAAATGAGCCCTTTCTGAAGTTTATACGAGCATCCTATCTATAAGAGCCATATATGCCCCTAGAGCATAACTTACAACGACTGTCCCCAGACCCTGGGGGGTTGTGTCGACATCACAGTTTTTGTTATCTGACGTTTTAGCTATTTTTATCAAAATAGCTAGCTTAAAATTTTTATTTGATGCCTTTGGGGAAAAAGGGTGAGGGGGGGGAGTAGTTGCCCTCTTGTCTCTTTTGACTCTTAAATAGGGAACTATAACTTTCAATTTCCAAAAAAATGAGCCCTCTCTGAAGTTTATACGAGCATCCCTTCCATAAGAACCATATATACTCCAAGGGCATAACAAACAACAACCGCCCCCGGGCCCTTGGGGAGTTTTGTCGACAAACAAATTTAGTTATCTGACCCTTCAACTATTTTTAACAAAATGGCTATCTTAAAATTTTTATCTGATACATTTTGGGGGGAAAGCGCGTGAGGGAAGGCTAGCTGCCCCCCCCCCCCCCGATCGCTTTCGGCTCTTAAAAATGAACTAGAACTTTCGATTTCCTCACCTAAGCCCTCTATGAAGTTTATACGAGCATTCCTTCCATAAGAGCCATGAATGCCCCCAGAGCATAACTTACAACGACTGCCTCCGGGCCCTGGGGGATTGTGTCGACACCGAAGTTTTGTTATCTGACCTTTTAACTATTTCTAACAAAATAGCTGTCTCAAAATTTTTATCTGATCTATTTGTGGGTAAGGGTGTGGGGGGGGGGCTAGTTGCCCTCCGATCTCTTTTGAGTCTTAAAAAAGGAACAAGAATCTTTCACTTTGAAAACAAATTAGCCCTCTCTGAAGTATAAAAGTGCATTTCTTCCATAAGAATCATATATTCCCCAAGGGCATAGCTTACAACGCCTATCCCCGGACCCCGGTGGGTTGTGTCGACATAGGAAATTTTGTTATCTGAGCCTTGAACTATTTTAACAGAATGGCTATTTCAAAATTTTATGGTATGTATTTTGGGGGGAAAGGGTGGGGGGGAGGTAGCTGCCCTCCGATCCGTTTTTACTCTTAAAAAGAAATACAACTTTCAATTTCCAATCAAATGAGCCCTCTCTAAAGTTTATACGAGCATCCCTTCCATAAGAACTATATATTGTCCCTGGGCATAACATAAAATGCCTGCCTCCAGACCCTGGGAGGGGGGGGGGAAGGGCTGTGTCGACACCAGAGTTTTTGTTATCTGATCTTTGAACTATTTTTAACAAAATTTCTATCTAACAATTTTTATCTGATGCATTTGGGGAAAAAGAGTGGGGGTGCTAGCTGCCCTCCGATCACCTTTACTTATAAAAACTGAACTAGAACTTTCAATTTCCAATCAAACGAGACCTCTTTGAAGTTTATACTGGCATCCCTTACAAAAGAACCTTGCATGCCCCCAGGGCATAAATCACAACGCCTCCACTGGGGCCCTGGGGGGTTGTGTCGATATCAAAGTTTTGTTATCTGACCTTTGAACCATTTTTAACAAAATGGCTATCTTAAAATTTATCTGATGATATTGGGGGGAAAAGGGCGTGAGGGGGAGGAGGAGGGGCTAGTTGCCCTCCGATCTCTTTTGACTCTAAAAATGTGAACTAGAACTTTTATTTTCCAATCAAATGAGCGCTCTCTGAAGTTTTTACGAGCATCCCTTCTATAAGAACCATATTTGACCCTAGGACATAACTTAAAACCCTCGCCCCGGGCCCTGGGGGCTTGTGTCGACCCCGGAGGTTTTTTATATGATCTGTGAACAATTTTTAACAAAACGGCTATCTAAAAATTTGTATCGGATATATTTGGGGGGAAAAGGGCGTGGGGGGCTTGTTGCACTCCGATCACTTTTGCTTCATAAAAAGGACACTAGAACTCTCGATTTCCAATCAAATGAGCTCTTTTTGAAGTTTATTCAACGACCCCTTCCTTATGAAGTGCATCTGGAAAAAAATAATAATAAATAATAAAACATTGGAGCCGTATGGCCTTTACTATAGGCAACGCTATAGCGTTGCCTCTGATTATACCCGTCGTCCAAGAGTCATCGCTGTTTTAAGTTACAATCATTATGACTGACACTATGAAAAATCATTTTTTGTAATCTACTCTATTTGAGTGTGAAGATTTTGTCTCTTTAAACGAGCAATAAATGCCTATTTATGCTTTTATTCATGTTTTTATGGCGCAAACGGCGCCATATATATATATATATATATATATATATATATATATATATATATATATATATATATATATATATATATATATTTATATATATATATATATATATATTTTTAAATTGGCATCCTGGGATTTTCTGAATTAATAAAACAGTCTATATAAGTCACGAGTTTGAGAAAATTTTCGTTGAGAGCCTTAATCTTAAAAAAAAAGATTGACATAAGCAACGTCATATATCTGAGCAGATTTCAAGAGAAAGATTGCATCAATCCCCCCCCCCCAGGAGTGATGCTATCGTTTTTAGTTTATACGATGCATGCAACATTACAAAAAAAGAAATACCCGGTTAGAAGATAACTCGCAGCAAAAATTAAAACGAGTCAAAATATAGTATTATATTCAAATTGTATTATGTAATATAAGCCTATTTACATAGATAACCTAAGTACAGATGCATTTGCCCAACATTTTTTTGCTTGATTTGAGGACTAATCCTACTAGGGGGATCAAACCTTCAAATCAGCTTATTTTCAGGGTGAAAAATTACAATAACACCCCTTACCCAGTAGGCAGTCCATGTTATGCGTGCATTAAAGCCACAATGTGGCCCAATGAACTGAAAAATTGCAAATTTCGAACATTTGAATTGGGATATTGTTTCAGTTTCTTTTCCTCGGAATGAGCAGAAACCAGTGATATTGGGCAACGATATATAAAGATCACAAGAAGGCCACTTTTCTTGAGAAGAGCATGGTGGTGGCAACTGGATTTCACCACAATGTTAAGAAAATATATCTATTTGCTCTCGTATTTATGCATGTTATTGTTACCTGAAGAAGGATGTCGAATTGATGGTTACGGATTCCTTGGACGTTGGATCTTTTCTGGCTGGATGAACCTGAGAACCTGGTGCAGCAAGATTTGACCACTTTCGCCCACATTTTGCGTACTAGCCCCTTTTAGTTTCTTTTTTTGACTGAGTCTAAATTTTAGACAATGGGAATGTAGTTCTTTAAAGCAACAAGGACATCAAGGACCATAGCACCATCAAAAAATATGGTTATCAACACTAGATGGTACCATATAGCCTATTACCATAGATGGTACCAAAGTGCCACGAAAAGCACCAAGGGCATCAAGGACTTGATTCTTTAAAACACCAAGGACACCAGGATTTGCCTCTTTGACTCATCTTAAATTTATTAATACCTGAAAAACCTTAAATTATTAAGATTTTTTTCCGGTTGTGTCAAAACTCTCAATTTTTGGGCAGCATCAAATTTTCGCAGTGTTGCCACATTGAACCATGAAAATTAACCAGCAACGCTATTTAGTAAATTTAACAATGCTTTTCTTCCATAAAAAGTCAAAAATGTACAACCTGTTGACTCTCAAAAGCAACTTTATAAAGAGCTATCCCTTTTCTAGGGTGCAATTTGTTAACCCATTTTTTTTCAAATTCGATC
The DNA here is from genome assembly GCF_049724085.1 of Artemia sp. Qi Xiang Cuo. Lineage (NCBI taxonomy): Eukaryota > Metazoa > Arthropoda > Branchiopoda > Anostraca > Artemiidae > Artemia > Artemia sp. Qi Xiang Cuo. Next base: position 43,308,883 of record NC_142808.1, on the reverse strand, counting down.
CCCATTATCACCATAATTTACATACTATATTTTGATGTATTTTTCATTGAAAATTGCTTTTCTAATTTCTTTATGTCTGGAATCTGGTTAATGTCGACATTCACCGGTGATTCCCTTTCACCGGTCATGTCCGAAATTCCCTTTCCTCTTCTTGGATTCAATTAGATTTGCGAATCAACTTTCCCAGGCTTATGCAAACTTTGATGGTAAAAGTTAGGTTAGGTTAGATTGGGGTAGACTAAATTAGGTTATAAATTTCAGAAATAGGTTAAAAATTTAACCTAACTTAACCTTACCTGTCACTATCAAACCTTGCATAGAACTGAAAATATTGACTGGCAACGCTGACTAAATCCAACGAGAAAAAAAGGTATTTCGGACATTAACCGCTGAATGTGGACATTCTCCAATTTCAATCATTCACGGAAAGATACTAACACGGTAAAGTATATTCATGTAGTTCAAATCATTTTAATTAACTTAACAAAATCATTTACTGTTGAATAACTTAGATAATAATTATATAGAAAAGAAATTTCAAGTCTGGATACAAGTTAGAGAATATTTGTTGAGCAGCAGTTATGTATTTTTTTTCCATCGGAAAGGAGTTGACAATTGGAAGCTGTTACTGCGTAACCTCTTAGGAAAAAAGTTCCACTCTGAGAATTTCCTTCATTTTATTTGAATTTGCTTGGACATTGCTTAACTTTAGTTTTTTTTTATAAATAAATCCAGTAGGAGGTAAAACCAAACACCATTGTTTTCGTTTTCATCAACATTATTACTGTTGATGATGGTGATAGTGTCAAACTTTAAATGAATGTCTGATGGATTAGGCTTTAAATACATCTTCACGTATATTTTATTTTTCTTTTAGGAATATCTTCGAATTCTTGGAAAGCCTCTAGCACTGTCCTATGACGATCAGCTCTTACATTGGTCAAGCACTTATGAGGACGCAGGGGTAATTTTTATTTCTTAAGAAAACAGGTAAATTTAAGAAGTAAAATTCTGGGGCTTCATGCGACCCTACGGAAGTCCCCCCCCCCACACTATTTTTTCAAGAATAACTTTCTGATAGTATTCCCGTCGAGAAATGTTTTTTGTTTGGTATTTTCATCGAATAAAGAAAGAAAGAAAAACAAGACAAATAACCCATAGATTTTGAACAACACATTTGACCCTCCCTAGATCTTGCGAAATATATTTTGCGCCCATAAGCAAACCAACAACAAAAAACAATCATGACAGCTCAATCAAACGACATACAATTAAACCAAAACAATCAAAAACAAAACAACCAGGGTCGTAGAATAGGTAATCATAGGCAGCGCGCTAGCGCTGCCTAAGTAAAGAACGATGTGGCCAAAATGTGTTTTTTTTTTTTGGTTCTCCATACCCGGACGCTTAGTATCGAAGGAGTTGTCGTAGAAAGCTCAAAAAGGACTCATTAGATTGCAAATTGGAATGGCTAGTACCCTTTTTAATAGTCGAAAGTGATTGGAGGGCAACTAGCCCCCCCCCTATGCCCCCCATTCCCCCAAACACATCCAATCAAAATTTTGAGATAGCCATTTTGTTCAGCGTAGTTGATTTCCAGATAAAAAATATCTTTTTGAGGAGGACACTCCCCTACAACCCTCGGGGCAAGGGTTTTAAGTTATACCCTGGGGGCATATAAGATTTTTATAGAAGGCGTAGAAACTTCAAAAAAGGCTAATTCGGTTGGAAATTCAAAGGTCTAATGCCCTTTTTAATAGTCGAAAGTGATTGGAGGGCAACAAGCCCCCCCCCCACGCCCATCATTCCCCCAAACACATCCAATCAAAATTTTAGAGCTAGCCATTTTGTTCAGCGTTGTTGATTTCCAGATAGAAAATATGTTTTTGAGGAGGACACTCCCCAACAACCCTCGGGGCAAGGGTTGTAAGCTATGCCCTGGGGGCATATAAGGTTTTTATAGAAGACGTTGTCTTAGAAACTTCAAAAAAGGCTGATTCGACTCGAAATTCAAAGGTCTAGGGCCCTTTTTAATAATTAAAAGGGATTGGGCAGTAACTAAACCCCCTCTCACTCCCACCTTGTCCCCACAGACATCCAATCAAAATTTTGAGATTGCAATTTTGTTATACATAGTTTAAAGTTCTGGAAATTAGGTCTTTGAGGATGACAACCCCCTCACAGCCCTCCGGACAAGGGATTTAAGTTATGTCCTGGGGGATGTAAAGTTTTTATAGAACGCGTTGTCGTAGAAACTTAAAAAAGGGCTCATTCGATTTGAAATTGAAATGGCTTGTGCCCTTTTTAATAGTCAGAAGTAATTGGATGGCAACTAACACCCCTTCCACGCCCACCATTTCCCAAACACATCCAATCAAAATTTTAAAATAGCCATTTTGTTCCACGTAGTTAAAGTTCAGGAAATTATACCTTTGAGCAGGACACTCCGCTCACAGTCTTCAGAGCAATGGTTATAAGTTATGCCATGGGGGCATACAAGCTTTAATTGAAATTTTTGTCATAGAAACTGGAAAAGTGGTTCATTCGATTGGAAATTCAAAGGTGTAGAGCCCTTTTTTATAGTCAAAAGTGATTGGAGGGCGACTAACCCCCCTTTTACACCCACTTTTTCCCCAAACACATCCAATCAAAATTTTTAGATAGCCATTTTGTCCAGTGTTGTGTATTTCCAGATAGAAATTATGTGTTTGATGAGGAAACTCCCCCACAGCCCTCAGGGCAAGGGTTGTAAGTTATGCCCTGGGGGCATACAAGGTTTTTACTGAACGCGTCGTCGTAGAAACTTCAAAAAGGGCTCATTCGATTGGAAATTGAAATGGCTAGTTTTTTTTAATAGTTGAAAGTGATTGGAGGGTAACTACCCCCCCCTTTACACCAACAATTCCCCCAAGCTCATCCTATCAAAATTTTCCAAAAGCCATTTTGTTGAAGATAGTAGACTATTTTCTCAGTCAAGTCTGTGAGTACGACAACCCCCCTCGTCTAGGGGTGAGGGTTTTAAGTTATCCCCTAGGGGCATAAAAGTTTTTTATTGAAAGAGTTTTCATAGAAACTTCAAAAGGGCTCATTTGATTGGAAGTTGAAAGGGCTAGTGCCTTTTTTAATTGTTGAAAGTGATTGGAGGAAGACTAACGCCCCTTTCACGCCCACCATTTTCCCAGAAACATCCAATCAAAATTTTCAGATAGCCATTTTGTTTAACGTAGTTGAAAGTTCTGGAAATTAGGTCTTAGAGGATGACAACCACCCTCACAGCCCTTAGGGTAAGAGGTGTTTATAGGAAGTGTTGTCGTAGAAACTCAAAAAGGGCTCATTTGATTGGAAATCGAAAGACCTAGTGCCCTTTTTAATAGTCGAAAGTGATTGGAAGGCTTGACATTTTTATAGTAAATATCGATGAGGGTATAATGTATTATTTTTTTGCTGTTGTTGTTCTTTAGACCAGGGCACTTTGTATCGAAGGAGTTGTCGTAGGAACTTCGAAAAGGGTTCATTCGATTAAAAATAGAAAGGGCTGATGCCCTTTTTAATAGTCGAAAGTGATTGGAGGAAAACTAATCCTCCTCCCACGCCCTCCCTCCCATTTGCCTTTATGTTTAAAAACTAAATGTTGCCATTAGATTAAATCAAAATGCACTGTGTTAATGCTAATTCCCAATAAGGCATCTCATCAGTATCCCAAGAACGACTGAGGGTTTTATGTTCAAACTTTTGGGGCTACTTCTGCTCTTAAAACTTAACCAAATCAAAATAGCGTAAGTGTATCCAAGCTATCAAAGAAAGTAAACAGATTTTTTTTGCGAATGGTATCAAGTTTTCCATTTGAGGTCAGCTAGACGAGGTATGAAACTAAATTAAACACTTATATTTGTGTCCACATTTTTAAGGGGGTGTATATTGTTAAAAATTGGTGAAATTTTTCTCTAGCATACAAATAGCAGGCCAAACTATAAATCTTTAAAAAAACGAAAAGATTTAAAGTATTATTTTCTTTTTCTCTGAAAAGACTATGTCAACATAAAACGAACTTTTTAATTTAATTTTAAGCTGAAACTGGTTTTCTGACTCCCTATCAAAATCTTAATATTAATTGATTTATTAAAGTTATAAAAGTAAAAACATTTATATTTTTCAGTAAAGTGCAAATTATGTTCTGGCCTTGGGAAGGCATAGGGGTTTTGAGCCCATAACATTTTAATGTCTGCTCTTTCTGAGTCTGAATTGTTTATATATTGTAATTTCTGTTCGTTTTGGGTTTCATTTATTTATCGATGCTGATTTGTGGTACTTTCACGCTTGATAATTATTTTATTTTATTTTTGCTCATGTTTTGTTTAATGGAGTTCTTTACTTTTCTTTGAAAAACTTATTTTGTGGAAAAAGTTTTTTGAATTAATCAACGAAAAAAATCGTTTTTTTTAAGGTGGTGGCGTAAGAGCTAATGATAAGCTATTAATTAATAGCTTAAATTAGTTTATACTACATTATACTAAGTTGAAAGATGTCCTATAGATGGTGTAGACAGACAAAGTGGTTTATTTTGACCGTAAATACCTATTTTTAATAAAGTATTATCTTACTTTGTATTACCTTATTAAATATGCGTAAGCCTCAAGGAACAGAATACAAACTTTGACAAACACTTTAGTAAAAGTCAGGTGAGTAGGTATTGTTGGGGTTGGAAGCATTAGATCTGAACGGGAGCCTTTTTCTCAGTATTTTATAACGTACAATTCATATAAAATCAATAGAAAAAAAAGACTCTGAATAATTAATTAATTGAAGATCTAAACGTCAGCATAGCTTAGAGCTGTGGTCCCAAGCCAATGCCAAGACAATGCAAAGCCAAGACATTTATAAAATCCCTCCTGATGCCGAATTTTGATTTCAGATTCTAAGGTGTATTCACCTGAAGAGAAAGCCACTAACTTGGCATCTGTTATGAATCCCCCTCTTGGTCTATTTCATACTCTAGAAAAATGCTGTCTGAAGAAAACACCTTTAACATAATGCATAACGTCATTGCAGTACTGTCATGTATGGTTTTACTCTTTAAAGGCTTAGTCATCCGAGTGTGTTGTTGAAAAATGTATTATTACATTTTTATGTAATAATACATTTCATCCGAATGTATTATGTTTAAAATCATGTATTGTTTTGAAATAAAGTATAGTCATCCGAAGGGTGCACGCCCTGCCCATGACCCACCAAAATATTGCTTTGACCCACCGGTGGGGCCGGCGCCCCACGTTAGGAATTAGAGGCTTAGAGTAAGGTTTCTTCTTCTTAGCTTCTCAGAACCCCAAGGGCCTCTAGCAGTTTTTTTTTAGAAATTAAACGAAAAAAATTTCAGTTACGATGGGAGGCGAGTACGACGGTGAAAAATATAAGAGAAGCCCTGTATGATACAAATTACCAGAGGCTCTCTTTAACATGCAATTTATTTTAAGGGCTTGTGAAAGTAAAAAGGTTGTGAAACACTGGTTTGGGGAAAGTTTTGTTTACTATAGCAAAACCTAAGGTTTCTTTTTTTATTTTGAAATTACGATTCCAGATTAAAAATTTTTCTTTGAGTAATAACCTGGCAAAAACAAAAAACTCTCACAGATTTTAACCCTGAATGTATATATATATATATATATATATATATATATATATATATATATATATATATATATATATATATATATATATATATATATATATATATATATATATATATATATATATATATATATATATATATATATATATATATATATATATATATATATATATATATATATATATATATATATATATATATATATATATATATATATATATATATATATATATATATATATATATATATATATATATATATATATATATATATATATATATATATATATATATTTAAGACGAAAATTATTTCTTTTCAGGGTCTCGGTCCCACTGTTTCCATAACTAGGCCTGTCTTTGATGTTAAGAAAGAGCCAAACCAGGTAGGCTCTTTTTTCTACTAGACTTCTTCACTAAAAGAATACAAAAAAGGATAAAATATATTTTACATTGGTGCTAATAGAAAAAATCCTATAAGGTAATAGTGAGAGCATGAACACTTAACTTTCAAGCATGGAGTGCGGCAAAAAGAAATGAGTGTAAGTGTCACATTCTTCAGGAAATGGCTGGAATTATGTTAAGTTGATACACTTACAACAAATGTTTTACTCTCTAATTTCGTTTTTTAGGGACTTGTTCATAGAAAACAATGTTTCAGAAACGGATGTGGTCAATGGTCCCTCCATCCTATAAGTTAGGAGCCCTTTCGAAAAGAAAATTCTTTGTGATATAACCATCGTGATATAAAAGGATATATTCAACAATAGCAATTTTTATTTTGTAAATTTGAATATTTTTGATGTTTCTTTGATGGAATTGAAAGAAATTAAGTAAAACACAATAATTTACTTTTATGATCTTATTTTTGTTTAGCCGTTTTTTCAATTTTAGAATAATCATACTTGTTCAATTTTTAGTCTTAATTAAATAATAAAAAATAATTTTTTTCAACTGAAAGTAAGGAGCAACATCAAAACTTAAAACAGACAGAAATTATTACTTATATGAGTGGGGTTGCCCCCCTTAATACCTCACTCTTTACACCAAAGCTTTTTTGAACTTTTAGAGAGGTTTTTTATCAAACAGTTCGAGGTAACGAACTGTAAGTAAGGAGCGACCCGGCTCAATGGTAACCGAAACTCTAAAAAACGGGATTTTGATACCAATAGATACATCAAAAGAATCAAATTTTAATTCTGATTTCAAATATATAAGTTTCATTAAGTTTAATCTTACCCATCAAAAGTTACGTGCCTGAGAAAATTTGGCTGATTTTCGAAAAAAGGGGGAAAGACCCCTAAAAGTTATAGAACCTTAATGAAAATCACACCATCATATTCAGCGTATCAGAGAACCCTACTGTAGAGGTTTCAAGCTCCTATCTACAAAAATGTGGAATTTTACCTTTTTTGCCAGACGAAAGATCACGGATGCGTGTTTATTTGTTTGTTTGTTTGTTGTTTTTTTTGTTTTTTTTCCAGGGGTGATCGTATCGACCCAGTGGTCCTAGAATATCGTGGGAGGACTCATTGGATCGGAAATTAAAAGTTCTAGTGCCCTTTTTAAGTAACCGAAAAAAATGGAGGGCAACTAGGCCCCCTCCCACGCTCATTTTTTCCCAAAGTCACCCGATCAAAATTTTGAGATAGCCATTTTGTTCAGCATGGTCGAAAATATGATAAAAATGTCTTTTAGGATGACTTGATCCCCCAAAGTCCCCAGGGGGAGGGCTGAAAGTTATGAACTTTACTCAATGTTAACATATAGTATTGGTTATTGGGAAGTATACAGACTTTTTCAGAGGAGATTTTTTCTGGTAGGTGGGGGAAGGAGAGGGTCGGGGGCTATATGGAAGGATCTTTCCATGAAGGAAGTTTTCATGGGGGAAGGGACATTGCTATGAAGGGGGCGCCGGATTTCCCAGCATTATTAAAGAAAAAGATCAGGAATTAAATAAAAAAACAAGTTTTTCAACTGATCAACTGATTATGATTAAGAGGTCATTTTTAAAGAACTGGAAAAAAAATTCGAACTATAGTTTAAAGAGCAGGGTATTGACTAGGGGCGAACCCCCTAATATACGTGTTAAAAATTTATGAATATAGAAGTTCGTTACGTAAGTTAATTCTAAGTTACGTATATTTATTACTAATAAAAACGTTCGTAAATAAAATTAAACAAGTTTCGAGAAAGCCATTTAACCAAATATAATATGCAAATTTTGTTTTAATTATTCATGTACGGTGAGCCAAAATCAAAACCTGCATTAATTCAAAAACGTTCAAAAATTAAATAAAAAAAACAAGTTTTTTTAACTGAAAGTAAGGAACGACGTTAAAACTTAAAACGAACAGAAATTATTCCGTATATGAAGGGCTGTCCCTCCTCAACGCCTCGCTCTTTACGCTAAAGTTTGACTTTCTCACAACTCTATTTTTTTAAACAATAAAAAAACTTTAGCGTAAAGAGCGAGGCGTTGAGGAGGGGACAGCCCCCTTCATATACGGAATAATTTCTGTTCGTTTTAAGTTTTAACGTCGTTCCTTACTTTCAGTTAAAAAAACTTGTTTTTTTTATTTAATTTTAATTAAACACGCTTTGTGTATCAGGATTCGTTCTTAAAGAATTGGGACAAAAAGTAAAATTTTTCATCCTCAGCAAAGTTATAGTCGTTCAAAAGAGTTATTTTGAGTTGTATAATTTCCAAACAGCATGGACTTATTCAGGGGCGGATCTAGAGCAAAATCTTGGGGAGGCCCAATGTGACAAAGGTGCCAATAATTGATCAAATTTACGAAATTAATTCTAAAAAAAACAGGATAAGAAGGCGCCAGAAAAATTAACCCAGGCCCCCTGGATCCGCTAGTGGTTAGGAATTAAATAGATAAAAAAAAAGTTTTGTCACCTGAAAGTAAGCAGCAACATAAACACTTAAAACATACATAAATTATTACATATATGAATGGGTTGCCTCATCCTCAATACCTCGCTCTCTCCGCTATTTTTTTAACTTTAAAAACAATCTTATTATTCTAACTTGTTCACCTGAAAGTAATTTCTTCCGTGGAACCCCCTCCCCACATGGGAAGGTACTCTAGACATTTTCATCCCGTTAAAATTTCTTCCCGGACAATTAATAATATATCCAAATGTAAAATTGAGTCGGTAAAGAGAAAGTAAGACAAATAAAAAGAATTTCATATAGGAATTCAGGAAAATTCTCCCAGTGTAAAATTTCCCCTGGAAAGTTCATCCCCCGGAAAATTTTTCCCCCACGGAAAATTCTCCCTGTGGAAAATCCCACCAGCAGAAAACTCCCCGCCTCTCCCAGAAAAATTCCTGTATACTTTCCAATAACAAATACTATACGCAAACAATGGGCAAATTTCATGACTTAAACACCTTTGCCCAGGGGCTGTGGGGGGGGGGGTCAATTTACTCCCAAGGGCTTATTAATTGGATTTTTAAACTATGCTGAACAAAGTTGCTATCTCAAAGTTTTGATCAGACGACTTTCAGGAAAAAAGGAGGGGTGGGAGTGGGACTTGTTGCTCTCCATTCTTTTTGGTCACTTAAAAAGGGCACTAGAACTTTTAATTTCCGTTTGAATGACCCCTTTGCCAATATTATACGACTATTGGTTTGGTGCGATCACCCCTGGGAAAAAAGGAAATAAATAAACACACATCTGCGATCTTTGTTTGGAATTACTCGTAAATAAAAAAAAAACAGTTTTTTTAACTGAAAGTAAGGAACGACGTTAAAACTTAAACGAACAGAAATTTTTCCGCATATGAAAGGGGCTGTCCCCTCCTCAACGCCTCGCTCTTTACGCTACAGTTTTTTATTGTTAAAAAAATTAGAGTTGTGAGAAAGTCAAACTTTAGCGTAAAGAGTGAGGTGTTGAGGAGGGGACAGCCCCTTTCATATACGGAATAATTTCTGTTCGTTTTAAGTTTTAACGTCGTTCCTTATTTTCAGTTAAAAAAACCTTTTTTTTTATTTAGTTTTTGAATTAATGCAGGTTTTGATTTTGGCTTCCCGTACATGAATAATTAAAACAGAATTTGCATATTAATTTTACTTTTATTTGATTAAATGGCTTTCTCGAAACTTGTCTAATTTTATTTACGAACGTTTTTATTAGTAATAAATATACCTAACTTACGAATTAACTTACGTAACGAACGTCTATATTCGTAGATTTTTAATACGTATATTAGGGGGTTCGCCCCCTAGTCAATACCTTGCTCTTCAAGCTAAAGTTCGAATTTTGTTCCAATTCTTTAAAAATGACCGGATAATCACACAGGCCTGTATTTAAAATAAATAGCTCTTATGAAAGTACTAAGAAGTCTTTGGCTTAAAGAACACCGTATTTACTAGGGGGTAAATCCAGTCGTATACGTAATATTTTCTGTTTGTTTTAAGTTTTGATGTTGCTCCTTACTTTAAGTTGAAAACTTTGTTTTTATATTCAATTTCTGATCTTTTTCTTTAATAATGCTGAGAAATCCGGCACCCCCTTCGTAGCAATGTTCCTTTCTCTATGAAAACTTTCTTCATGGAAAGATCCTCGCATATAAACCCCGATTCCACCTACCAGAAAAAATCCCCCCTGAAAACGTCTGTATACTTCCGAATAAACAATACTATATGTTAACATTGGGTAAAGTTCATAACTTTCAGCCCTCCCCCTGGGGACTTCGGGGGATTAAGTCATCCAAAAAGACATAGTTATCATATTTTCGACCATGCTGAACAAAATGGGTATCTCAAAATTTTGATTTGATGACTTTGGGAAAAAAATGAGCGTGGGAGGTGCCTAGTTGCCCTCCATTTTTTGTCACTTGAAAAGGGCACTAGAACTTTTAATTTCCGTTCCAATGAGCCCTCCAAGTATATTCTAGGACCACTGGGTCGATACGATCGCCCCTGGGAAAAAAAATCGAATAAACACGCATCCTTGATCTTTCTTCTGGCAAAAAATGCAAAATTCCACATTTTTGTAGATAGGTGCTTGAAAACTCTACAGTTGGGTTCTCTGATACGCTGAATATGATGGTGTGATTTTCATTGAGGTTCTATAACTTTTAGGGGGTCTTTTTCCCTTTCTTCTAAAATCAGTCAAATATTCTCAGGCGTAACTTTTGACTTGTATAAAAAATTGATGAAACTTATATATTTGAAATCAGCATTAAAATCTGATTCTTTTGATGTATCTATTGGTATCAAAATTCCGTTTTTTAGAGTTTCGGTTACCATTGAGCCGGGTCGTTCCTTACTTACAGTTCGTTACCACAAACTGTTCGTTACCACGAAATTTCACATTTTTGCAGTTAGGGTCTTGAAGCTTCTGCAACAGGGTTCTGGGATGCGTTGAAGCTGATGGTGTAATTTTCATTAAGATTCCTTGACTTCTAGGGAATGTATCCCTCTTTTTTTCGAAAACCAGGTAATTTTCTCAGACTCGTAGCTTTTGATAGGTAACACTAAGCTTAATGAATCTTATATATATTTGGAATCAGCCTAATCAATCAAATCTTTTGATTTGTCTATTGAAATGAAAATTTCGTTTTTAGCGTGTTGGTTACTACTGAGCCGTATCGCTCCATACTTACAGTTCCTTTCTACAAACTGTTTTAAACTGGAATGATAATAAGGATTAACTGCCATGATTTCACTTTAAAGTTCCTTTCCTATATAATTTGTGAATATAATTTATTCAACAATAATTGGTTTTGTTAAATGAATTAAAATGATTTGAGCTACATGAAAACGCTCAATTGTATGAATCAGAGGCAACGCTATAGCGTTGCCTATAGTAGAGGCCATACGGCTCCAATGTTTTACCATTATTTTTTTTTCCCCAGAGGCACTTCATATGGAAGAAGTCGTCACATTAACTTCCGAGGGGGCTCATTCAATTGGAAATTGAAAGTTCTATTGCATTTTTAGGAGTCAAAAGTGATTGGAGGGCAACTAGCCCGCCCCCCTCCCGCACACTCTTTTTCCCAAATGCATCCGATAAGAATTTTTAGATGGCTATTTTATTCAAAATAATTTAAAGATCATATAACAAAAACTCCGGTGTCGACACAACCCCCCAGAGGCCGGGGGCGGGCGTTTTAAGTTATAATCTGGGGGCATATATGGTTCTTATGGAAGGGATGCTCTTATGAACTTCAGAGAGGGCTCATTTGATTCGAAATTGAAAGTTAGAGTTCACTTTTTAAGAGTCGAAAGAGATCTGAGGGCGACTACCCCCATCCACGCCCTTTTTTCCTCAAACCCATCAGATAAGAACTTCGAGATAGCCATTTTTAAAAAATAGTTCAAAGATTATATAACGGAAACTCTGGGGTCGACACAGCCCACCAGGGCCTGGGGACAGGCGTTGTAAGTTATGCCCTGGGGGTATATATGGGTCTTATGGTAGGGATGCTTGTATAAACTTCAGATAGGGTTCATTTGATTGGAAATAGAAAGTTCTAATTCACTTTTTAAGAGTCAAAAGAGATCGCTGGGCAAATACCCCCCCCCCTCCACGCACTTTTTCCCCCAAACCAATTCGACATAAATTTTGAGATAACCATTTTTTTTAAATAGTTCAAAAATTATATAACGGAAACTCTGGGGTCGAAACAACCCCCCAGGGCTCTGGGGGCAGGAGTTGTAAGTTATTTCTGGGGGCGTATATGGTTCTAAAGAAAGGGATGCTCGTATAAGCTTCAGAGAGGGCTCATTTGATTGGGTATTAAAAGTTCTAGTTCACTTTTTAAGAGTCAAAAGAGATCAGAGGGTATCTAGCCCCCCCTCCTCCACGCTCTTTTTTCCTCAAACCCAGACGATAAGAACTTTGAGATAGCCATTTTTTTTTAATAGTTCAAAGATCATATAATGAAAACTCCGGGGTTGACACAATCCCTCAGGGCCCTGGGACAGGCGTTGTCAGTTATGCCCTGGGTGCATATATGGTTTTTATGGAAGGAATGCTCGTAAAAACTTCATTGAGGGCTCATTTGAATGGAAATTAATATTTCTATTTTAGTTTTTTAGATTCAAAATCGATAGGAGGGCAACTAGCACCCCCACGCCCCTTTTCCCAAATGTATCCGATAAATATTATGAGATAACCATTTTGTTAAACATTGTTCAAAGGTCAGATAACAAAAGCTCCGGTGTTGACACAACCCCTCAGGGCCCGGGGACAGGCGTAGTAAGTTATAACCTGTGGGCATATATGGTTCTTGTGGAATGGATGTTCGTATAGACTTCAGAGAGGGCTGATTTGATTGGAAATTGAAAGTTCTTGATCGCTTTTCAAGAGTCAAAAGAGATCTGATGGCAACTAGCTCCCCCACGGCCTTTTTTCCCCAAACCATCCGATAGAAATTTTTAAGATAGCTATTTTTTATAAATAGCTCAAAGATCATATAACAAAACTCCGGGGTTAAAACAATCCCCCAGGCCCTGGGGCGTTGTAAATTACGCCTGGGGGCATATATGGTTCTTATAGAAGGGATGCTTGTATAAAATTTAGAGAGGGATTATTTGAATAGAAAATGAAAGTTCTAGTTCACTTTTTAAGAGTCAAAAGAGATCGGAGGGCAACTAGTCCCCGCACGACCTTTTTTCTCCAAACCCATCCGATTCAAATTTTGAGATAGCTATTTTTCTTAAATAGTTCAAAGGTCAGATAACAAAAACTTCTATGTCGACACAACCCGGCAGGACCCGGGGCAGGCAGTGTAAGTTATGTCCATGGGGCATATATGCTTCTTATGAAAGGGATGCTCGTATAAATCTCAGAGAGGGCTTGTTTGATTGGAAACCAAAAGTTCTAGTTCACTTTTTAAGAGTCAAAAGAGATCCGAGAACAACTAGCCCCTCCACGCCCTTTTTCCGAAAACCCATCCGATAAAAATTTTGAGATAGCCATATTTGGAATCAGCCCAATCAGTCAAATCTTTTGATTTTGATTGACTGAATTAAAATGATTTGAACTACATGAACACGCTCAATTGTATGAATCAGAGGCAACGCTATAGCGTTGCCTATAGTAAAGGCCATACGGTTCCAATGTTTTATTATTATATTTTTTCCCCGGAGGCACTTCATATGGAATAAGTAATCACATAAACTTCGGAGGGGGCTTATTCAATTGTAAATCGAAAATTCTAGTGCCTTTTTAGGAGTCAAAAGTGATCGGAGGGTAACTAGCCCCCCCAAATGCCCTTTTTCCAAATGCATCCGATAAAAATTTTGAGATTGTCATTTTGTTAAAAATAGTTTAAAGATCATATCACCAAAACTTCGGTGTCGACACAACCCCCAGGGGCCGGGAGCAGGCGTTGTAAGTTATATTCTGGGGGCATATATGGTTCTCATGGAATGGATGCTCCTATAACTTCAGAGGGGCTTCATTTGATTGGAAATAGAAAGTTATAGTTCACTTTTTAAGAGTCAAAAGACATCAGAGGGCAACTAGATCCCCCCATCCACGCCATTTTTTCCTCAAACCCATCCGATAAGAACTTTGAGATAGCCATTTTATTTATACTTTGATTATAGCCATTTTATGGATTTACAAATAGGCCCACTAGGCCCTGCGGCTTTCATTTTTCCTGAAGTTTTGGAGATTTCCCCAAAAATCTTGCAAAAACGGAGCGGCAAAAACGCTTGAGCCTCGAGGCGTCAAAGCTTTAAATCCGGCCAGGGTGAAACAATTCTTGAGCTGGTGAGCTTTCAGCAATTAATACATTTATATGTCAAAAATTAAGTCTAATTTATTAGTTCTTACTGAAACTGTAATTTATTTTGGAATAGAAAAAATATTTTGAAACAGGGAATTTCGAAAAAACTTGAAACTTTGGCGATAAAAACGAACAGAAATTAATTTAAAAAAAAACTTTCCGAAAAAGAAGTTTTCTAAAGAAAAGTATTCATATTAAACAAGATCAGAAGAAATAGAAACCTACGATAACTCAAAGGCAAAACAACCAGAAATTATTATTAAAGAATAATTCAAACCCAAAACGAATAGAAATTAAATAAACAATCATAGCAAAAAAGCATACAACAGGTGCTAATATAAATGATTAAAAAAAATCTCAAAATAAGTAAAGCTTAAGTTGAATATGAGAATCAAGCTTAAAACGAACAAAAATATTTTGTTATTGAGGCAAAAATGAAACCCAAAACGAACAGAAATAAACACTCATAGCAAACAAACAAACAATAGTTACTAATATAAATGAGTACATAAATCTTAAAACAATTGAAACTTAAACTGAATATGCAAATCCAGCTTGAAACGAAAAAAAATCTCTACAAACCTTGTAGAGTTTTGCTGTAAAATTCTAAAACCTACTGCGTCATTGGCGCTTTACTGAAAACGAATTATATTACAAATATTTTCTTTCCTACTTGTAACAGCATAGAAAATAGACAAAAAATTTACAGTAAAATTAAATTTGAAACTGATGAGCCTTCAGCAATTAATATCATTATATATCCAATATTCAGTTTAATTTAATTAGTTCTTTCCAAGGCTGTTCAAGACAAATATAGTTTTACTACAAACAAGAGTTTGGATACTGTCCCCTTCCCTAACTGTAAAAGTCTAAAGCCTACTACGTCAGTGATGCTTCGCTGAAAACGAATTATATCAGAAATATTTTTTTTATTCCAGTTATTCCAGCATAGAAAATGAAAGTAAAACTACAAGGAAATAAAATCTTCAACTGATGATCTTTCAACAATTAATAGCATTATATAGCAAACATTCTGTTTGATTTTATTTGTACTTTTCAAGAATGTTCAAGAAACACATAGTTTTCAGTAAAGCGCTGATGACGCAGTAGATTTTAGATTTTAACAGTGAGAGAAGGAGGCAAAACCTAAATTCTTGTTTTTAGAGATTTTTGTTCGTTTCAAGCTGGATTTGCATATTCAATTTATTTTTCACTCGTTTTAAGATTTATTTACTCATTTATATTAGTAGTTATTGTTCGTTTGTTTGCTATGATTGCTTATTAATTTCTGCTCATTTTGGGTATCATTTATGCTTCAACAGCAAAAAATGTTTTTTTTTTTTGAACTTAATTCGCATATTTAATTTAAGCTCTGCTCCTTTTGATATTTATTTATACATTTATTTTAGTACCTGTTGCACGTTTTTTTGCCAAGATTATTAAATAAAACGCTTGTTTTGGGTCTCGTTTATTCTTTAACTCTAATGTGTCAACGTTTTGAGTTTTAATTATCGTATCTTTCAATTTCTTATGACCTTAAATTTAGTACTGTCGTTGCTTCTTTTTGAAAAACTGTATTTACAGAAAGTTTTTTTTTATTTAATTCAAATAAACGATGCTTCTACTGTAAGAAGATGTCGTATCTTTACAGTACCAAGAACATTGCAAGTGAAATCCTGAGTAGGCAAAGCTCTTTACTAACTTTTTATGTGACTGAAATTTTCATGTTAGCTTTTACGTTAAACTTCAATAATTTCTTTTTCCTCATTTGTTGTCACTTTGTGTTTTATTTTTTGTTTACAATATAAAACACAGTAAACTACAGCAAAAATAATAATAATAATAATAATAATAATAATAATAATAATAATAATAATAATAATAAACAGTAATGAGCAATATTCATGAAATGCATCACCGAGCCATTTTAGTTGTCGTTATTTTTACACAAGGTTGTCTTTTCCACGGCTGTTGGTCTGGTTTAAATGAAAATAGCCGTAAATTTTCTTGAAACCAGGTGTTAGGTACAGAAAATTGCGCAGCAGATAAAGATAGATTTTGTTTTAAACTGAATAAGCTGCTTGACAAAGTAACTAATATTACATGTTTTTCCGTTTAAATTACAATTACGCAATTTAGCGACATACATTATTGCCAAGTCAAGCGAATATTATTTCCGTGTGAACCTAAAATTGTGTAAAAACATTATGTGAGCCTAAAATTAATCTTTAAAAGCTTCTGTTACTTTTCAAAAATTGCAGACTAGAAAAAATAGCTAAAAACCTTTATTCCGCAACTCCATCATTATAATAAAGTGCTGAAATGACTAATGCCATAAGCTACAATAACTAATACCTCTTAAGTGAAATAAGCTATTTATGTGTCTATTTTCAGGAGCAGCAACTGTTAGGGATTGCTGGAACAGACATACCCATTTCAGAAATAGAAAGTATAATATTAAAAAAGAAAATGGGCAAAAACGTATACACCTTTGCATTATCGCCAAATGGTATGGTTCTTAATCATCCTAGCTTAGCAGATTACACCAACGTTCTTGAGGTTAGTAGGTTGTTTTTCAGATCAGTTCTCGTTTTTACCACGTTTCATTTAACTCGCTGACTGTCACCATTTATTTTAAATTTGAGACGCTTATTTCAACCCCTTCCTCTCATCAAATTTGGCACAAAATTTGTATACAGGTTTGCTTTACCTAATATTTTAAAATTCTGACATATTTAAATCTCAAAAATACTTTTAAATTTGCAAAAGATACTTTGTATATTTTTTAAATTGTGAAAATTGTAACCAAACACTTGTAAGCATTCCCTGGACAAGCTTTCTTGCCTCTAATCTATCTTGACGTAGTGTGTCCGGAAATTTTATGCATACCTAATATAGTATGTACTGAAGAACTAAGTAGGCACAGTTTACACAATTTAAGACCAAAAAGAGTTAAATAAAAACTTTGTAATTTTTTTAAAACCACGTTTTACAAATGGACTAGAAAGGGGAAAATAAATTTGTTGGTTCTAAAGAATACTTATGATATACATACAATAAACATGATTTAAAGGTGGTGCGTGTTTTCCTTAAATAAAGAACTCTGGAGAGTTAGATATCAATAGGTAGTTGACTGAAAATGCGCACCACGTTTAACTTATGTTTAATGACGTTTAATACTTGTTATTTTACTATTCTTTTTATAAAATTTTATTTCCATAATTTACTATCTTTTGTGATAACATGAAACTTAGAATCACTATTTAAAAATGAGCAACTCACAGGAAATTGTAACTTCATCTCATGGAAACAAGATACATGTTTTTTTTGTCAAGGTGATTCAAAGTTTTCCAGGTAAATTCTATTTTTCAGATACATGAATTAACAGCTTCTGTTTAATATCCTAGCCCAGC
This sequence comes from Artemia sp. Qi Xiang Cuo, assembly GCF_049724085.1. Lineage (NCBI taxonomy): Eukaryota > Metazoa > Arthropoda > Branchiopoda > Anostraca > Artemiidae > Artemia > Artemia sp. Qi Xiang Cuo. The sequence goes on along the minus strand of NC_142808.1, from coordinate 43,291,089 downwards.
AGAATAATCTAAAATTCTTGGGGTTTTTAGCTTTGATTTTTTAAGAATGCTTCTCATTTATTATATTATATTATTTTCCTTTTATCTTATTTTATTATTATTTTTTTTGCTAATATAAAACTTAAAATAAGTAACTAAAATGAATAGGTTACATAACAAGTATAATTTCATTTCGTGGAAGTATGACATCATTTTTTTTTCGATGTTTCAAAATATTTCACTGAAAATTTATTTTTCAGCCAAATTAATTCCAGACTTACCACTAACATCCTAGCTTAATATATTTAAAAGACATTCTTAAGGCTCATAGCTTTCGGTTTTCAAGATTGCTTCTCTTACATTTTACTATTCGTTTTTATTTTTATTTCATTTTCGCAATTTATTAAGTCATAACATAAAACTCAAATGATTAATTAAAAATGAATGAGCTGCAGAACGATTGTAACTTCATTTTGCAGAACATTGAACGCCATTTTTTTTAGGCTGATGCTTCAAAATTTTTTCAGCTAAATGCTATATTTCAGCTAAATTAACTCAAAATTTCACCTTAATATTTTATTTGATGAAACTAAATTTTAACAGTCTTTTGAACCTCAGTCCACTTAGTGATTTAGTTATATTTTAGATGCTTTATTCATAATCGCAAAGCAAAAACTAGTTTTTAGTGCATTGGCAGATAAAAGAATAACTCTTTCTCTAAGCTAAGGAAGTTTATCGGAGTGCCTGTCTTCCCCAGTTCAGTAGAAATCAACTGAAAAGTACTTCTTACTACCATCATGTTCACTTTCAAGCAGTTCGTGGTAACGAACTGTAAGTAAGGAGCGACCCGGCTCAATGGTTATCCGAAACTCTAAAAAACAGACGTTTGATACCAATAAATATATCAAAAGAATCAGATTGTAATGCTGATTTTAAATATATAAGTTTCATCATGTTCTACCCATTAAAAGTCTCGCGCCTGAGAAAATTTGGCTGACTTTAGAAAAAGGGGGAGAGACCCCCTAAAAGTTATAGAACCTTAATCAAAATCGAACCATCATATTCAGCGTGTAAGAGAACCCTACTGTAGAGGTTTCAGGCACTTATCTACAGAAATGTGGAATTTTGCATTTTTTTTGCCAGAAGAAAGATCACAGATGCGTGTTTATTTGTTGTTTTTTTTCCCCAGGGGTGATCGTATCGACCCAGTGGTCCTAGAATGTCATGGAAGGGTTCATTGGAATGGAAATTAAAAGTTATAGAGCCCTTTTTAAGTGACCAAAAAAATGGAGGGCAACTAGGCCCCTTCCCACGCTCATTTTTTCCCAAAGTCATTCGATCAAAATTTTGAGATAGCCATTTTGTTCAGCATGGTCTAAAATATGATAACTATGTCTTTCAGGCTGACTTAATCCCACGAAGTCCCCGGGGGGAGGGCTGAAAGTTATAAACTTTACCCGATGTTAACACATAGTATTGGTTATTGGGAAGTATACAGACGATTTCAGGGGGATTTTTTCTGGTGGGTGGGGGGTGGGGTGGGTTGGGGGTTATATGGGAGGATCTTTCTATGAAGCAAGTTTTCATGGTGGAAGGGACATTGCTATGAAGGGGGCGCCGGATTTCCCAGCATTATTAAAGAAAAAGATCAGAAGTTAAACAAAAAAAAAACAAGTTTTATAACTGAAAGTAAGGAGCAACATTAAAACTTAAAATGAACAGAAAATATTACATATATGATTGGGTTCACCCCCTAGTCAATGCCTCGCTCTTTAAGCCAAAGATTTTTTAGTACTTTCATAAGAGCTATTTATTCTAATTAAAGGCCCTTGTGATTAAGCGGTCATTTCTAAAGAATTGGAACAAAATTCGAACTTTAGCTTAAAGAGCAAGGTATTGACTAGGGGGTGAACCCCATAATATACGTCTTAAAAATCTATGAATATAGAATTTCGTTACGTTAGTTAATTCGTAAGTTACGTATATTTATGGCTAATAAAAACGTTCGTAAATAAAATTAAACAAGTTTCGAGAAAGCCATTTAACCAAATAAAAGTAAAATTAATATGCAAATTTTGTTTTAATTATTCATGTAGGGTGAGCCAAAATCGAAACCTGCATTAATTCAAAAACGTTCAAAAATTAAATAAAAAACAGGCTTTTTTAACTGAAAGTAAGGAACGACTTTAAAACTTAAAACAAACAGAAATTATTCCGTATATGAAAGGGGCTGTCCCCTCCTTAACGCCTCACTCTTTACGCTAAAGTTTGACTTTCTCACAACTCTATTTTTTTCAAACAATAAAAAACTTTAGCGTAAAGAGGAGGGGACAGCCCCTTTTATATACGGAATAATTTCTGTTCGTTTTAAGTTTTAACGTCGTTCCTTACTTTCAGTTAAAAAAAACCTGTTTTTTTAATTTAATTTCGAATACAGCGCCGCAGGTCTAACCAGAAAAATAATTAATGCTTCATTTCCTTCTCCTACTGCACAACAGTCTTTCCTCGTCCTTTGGTGGCGCACAAAAGGTAAGAACAAAATTTGCACTTTACTGAAAAAATACAAATGAATGTAAATTGTCAGCTTAATATACATATACCGATATTTAGTAATCAATATGTTAATATTATTTGATTTATTAAAGTTATAAAAGTAAAAATATTTATATTGTTTCAGTAAAGTGCAAATTTTGTTCTGACCTTGGGAAGGCATAGGGGTTTTGCGCACAACTTGTGTTAATTTTTGCTCGTATTGAGATTGACTCGGTTAACTATTGTAATTTCTGTTCGTTTTGGGTTTCATTTATTTATGGATGCTGATTTGTGGTAGTTTCACGCTTGTTAGATTATTTGATTTTTTTTTGGCTCATTTTTTGTTTAATGGAGTTCTTTACTTTTCTTTGAAAAACTTATTTTGTGTAAAAAGTTTTTTTTTAATTAATCACTGAAAACAGCAACAACAAACTCAACAATAAAAGAAGCAACAAAGGTAATAACCAGCATTGACAGCAGAAACGGATAGTAATAAAAGTACTAACAATAAATCTTAACAATAATAAGACTAGATATTAGATGATATTGAACAAAAACCGACATTAAACTCAAAATGAACAGAAATTATTCCGTATATGAAAGGGGCTGTCTTCTCCTCAACACCTTCCTCTTTGCGCTAAAGTTTTTATTATTTTAAAAAGTAGAGTTGTGACAAAGAGTCAACTTTAGCGTAAAGAGTGATGCCTTGAGGAGGGGACAGCCACTTTCACATACGGAATAATTTCTGTTTGTTTTAATTTTTAATGTCGCTCCTTCCTTTCAGTTAAAAAAAACTCAAGTTTTAATCTAATTTCTGAACGTTTTCAATTAATGCGGGTTCAAATTTGGCTCACCGTACATGAAAAAATCAAAACGAAATTTGCATATTAATTTTGGCAGCTTTATTCCATATATGAAGGGTTTGCCCCTCCTCAATACCTTGCTCTTTATGCTAAAGCTGTTATCACTTTTAAAAAAGATTTCTATTCTAATTAAATAGCCCCTGTGTTTCAATAGTCGCTCTTAAAAAATTGGGATAAACACTCAAACTTTAGCGTAAAGAGTAAGGTATTGAGGAAGAGACAACTCTTCATATATGGAAAAATTTTCTGTTCGTTTTTGAAATAATACCGGTAAATCTGGCTCCCTCTCTACGAAATATAGCCCTACCCCTCACGGAAAACTCCTCCATGAAAATTTCGTCCAACGTAAAGTGCACCCCTTCCTCGTCAAATTCCCTTCATACAGTTCCAACCTCACTGAGGATCCCCTGTCCCTGTAAAATTACTCGCGGAAGATTCAGTCTGAAAAATTCTCCTTAGTATTCTTTCATTTGAATAAGACTTTAATATCTAATTGGTTTCTCAATCACTCCAGACATGCCACCTTCCGCGGAAATTATTACCCAGAAAACAAAACACGCGGAAAAAATCCCACGGATAGTTCCCCCAGAACATCTCCACATGCAAAATATGGCAAAGAGAATGTAAAACAATTAAAAATAATTTCGCAAAGTAATCCTGTCAAATCCCCCCATGCGAAATTTTCCCTAGAAAATTTACCTCCCAAAAATTTCCATCCCAAAGGAAGATTCTCCTTATAGAAATTCGTCCTAAGCAAAACCCCTCCCCCCTCCAAAAATGTATGTATACTTCCAATAACAAATACTATTCGGAAACAATGGGCAAATTTTATAACTTACGGGCCTCTGCCCACGGACTGTGGGGGGTCATTTTAAACCTAAAGACATAGTTATTTGATCTTTTAACTATACTGAACAACATGGCTATCTCAAAATTTGATAACATAACTTTGGGCGGAAAGTGGGCGTTGGAGGGAATCAGTTACCCTCCATTCTTTTTCGTCACTTAAAAATGCACTACAGCTTTTAATTTCCGTTCGAATTCATCCTCTCCCGATCTTTTGGGATCCTTATTTCAATACGATGATCCCCGGAAAAAAAATGAATAAACACGCATCCGTGATTTGTCTTCTGACAAAAATAGCAAAATTCCACATTTTTGCAGATAAGATCTTGAAACTTCTACAGTACGGTTTTTTAGTAAGCGGAATATTATTGCGAGATTTTCATTCAGATTCCTTGAATTTTAGGGGGTGTTTCCCCCTTATATTAAAAATCAGGCAAATTTTCTCAGGCTTGTAACTTTTGATGGGCAACACTAAACTTTGTGAATCTTATATATTTGGAATCAGCTTAATAAGTTTATTCTTTTGATCTATCTATTGATATTAAAATTTTGATTTTAGAGTTTCGGTTACTATTGAGCCGATTCGTTGCTTACTTACAGTTCGTTACCACGAACTATTTAATGAATGCGAATAAATGGGATCTACATTTAGGGACAAAGGGACTTTTTCGGATAAACTTTATTTTGCAGCTATATCTGCAGTTGAGAAAAGAAACAAGAAATATAGGGAGAAAACAATCCAAGCATTTTGAAAACAAAATAATTTAAAGGCACCAGTCACATCCTTTGGAATATATTTCATTTGGGGGGGGGGATATAAAACCACAAAGTGAATTAAAAAAAAGTATAAGAGATTACAGGGGAAGTCGTAATAGTACTTCAAAGCTCAGCGGGTTTAGCCTTATTGGGATGCAACTTGGAATAATCAATCCAGTAAGCCAAGTTAAGGGTAAGGGCTTTTAATATGAAGTTTGTTTAAAAATTTTACTTGAAGGCTTTAGAATTACCGCTATAAGTTTCTCTTAGGATCCCTTGTTGTTCGACATTTTGGATTTGGAGCCTGACAACCCTGAAATTGAGTCTATAAGGAAAGCAATGATTGACAGACAATCTGGATTCAAGGTCGTCGAGGTTCCTTTTTTTTCAGGGGACTTTGCGTACAGAGAAAGACGAACATACCATTACCGTCCTATCGGAAATTCTACGTACAGGTAAAATCCAATAGCAGTAAAATTGTTCTGGTTTATAATGCTTTGATCATCACAATTCAGTTTCTTGGTGTGCTGGGATGGCAATTTATAAAAATTTAGAGGATTTTTCTTCAATTTTATTTTAACGAAGATACAAAAGATGTATTTTTCAAAATCTAAAGTGGACAATTTTGGTTCTTTTAAATAAAAATACCCAAAAAATGTTTTTCAAAATCTTGGGGAGCAATTGCCCCTTACTCCAATTAGTGCCTCTGCCAGTTCGTACCTTCTTATTCTCTCTCTCACTAAACATTATTGTGCCCTAAATGAAGGCCAAATAATCGGTTAATATATTTAATTGGTTTTGAGCTAAATATAATCTCGTGGTGCACTAAAATTAACCTTATTAATTGGCCAAATTCGGTAAAAATGGCCAAGGTCAAGTAAGTTTCCGCAAAGGGGGTCAGACAACCATTGAATATGGTTTAGCTGGTTTTGGGTTAGATTTTTTTTTATTTCCGGATTAAAATAAGATCTTATTTCAGCCGCCGAGTCTCGCATAAAAATAGTTTCAAATGTTAATCACATTATGGATAATTTGGTTTCTTATTGATGTAAATTTAGTTTTTATTGACATTTTTTGTGTGTCTAAAAGGAATTTTAAGTTCATTTCAACTATTTAATTATTATTTTTGTGGAAAGAATATTTTTAACACGAATTTTCTTTATAAGTATGTGTTATTAACAGGATTTGTTTTTTATACATATAATTAATGTAGCTTTTGATTTTTGTAGTTTTGCTACCAAAGTTTATCTTGGATTTTGAAAAAAAAACCCACCTAAAGTTGGTTTGACCTAAATGAACAAATTCAATAAAACTGGCCAAGGTCAAGAAAGTTTTCACAAAGGCGGTTTGATAGCCCCTGAATAAGTTAGAAATGTTTTAAGCTAGAGTTTTCTTTTATTCTAGAATTAAAATAAGATCAAGTATTATTAAGAGATTTTGCCAGACGCGATGTAATTTTTATGTCAATTTGGGAAACAAAGAATCCTTATTTCTTTTCTTTTTAAAAGCATGCATTGCTAAAAATTCAGAATTTTAACCAAAATTTGGTAGGTTTTAGGCTAGATTTTTTACTCCGGGATCAGAATGAGATTTATTTTTCACTTAGAATCTCGCATAAAAACATTTCTAAAACCCTTTTTCATCAAATTTAACACAATATATTTTCTTAGAGATGGAAATATAGTTTTATTGACATAAAGTGTACTAATACTGCTAATACTCTAATACCACTTTTTACACTCAGCTCAACTATTTAATTTTATTTTTTGTAAGTAAAAATAGTTCTCAATAGGAATTTTCGGTACTGTTCTATTAGCGGGAAAACACACGAGACAGCCACTCGAGAAAAGCAAACATCAAACAGGCATTACCCGGGATTTAATAAACAAGACTTGTTTATACGCTGTATAAACAGGAAGTTTCTCACTCTGGGAGCTATATTTGAATTTAGTTTTTTGAGGTTTAGGACGAAAAAAGGTACCTAGGTTAGGTTACCTATTTATGTTATGCTTTACCCCCACACCCCTAATGTGCAAATATATAGCCGAAGTTTGTTTCTAAACTATTATATGTTTATCCTATTTTCTTTTATTTCATTAGCACATTAGCATTAACCAAACTTCACTTCTCGCGTGTTTTCTAGCTAATAGAATAGTACCGAATATTTTTCAAGTATGTTTTACTAATAGGTTTTTTGTGTTTTCATTTAATTAATGTGGCTTTTAATTGTAATTATCAAAATTTATCTTGTTTGTTTTTTTATTTAGCATATTTTGCCTCTAAAACTTTTCACTAGTTTCCTGGGTGTCAAACTTCACTTCTCGAGTGTGTTTTATATAATAGACGAGTACCAAATTTTTTATTTGAAATTAAAAGAATAATTTTGAACAAATGACAAGACACAGAACTTCAGCAAATCTTATTTAAAGCATTTCTACTTCCGTCAAACGTCTTATGTGAAATTAAATAAAAAAAACAAGTTTTTTAAACTGAAAGTAAGGAGCGACATTAAAACTTAAAACGAACAGAAATTATTCCGTATATGAAAGGGGCTGTCCCCTCCTCAACGCCTCGCTCTTTACGCTAAAGTTTTTTATTGTTTTAAAAAATAAAGTTGTGAGACAGAGTCAAACTTTAGCGTAAAGAGCGAGGCGTTGAGGAGGGGACAGCCCTTTCATATACGGAATAATTTCTGTTCGTTTTAAGTTTTAATGTCGCTCCTTACTTTCAGTTTAAAAAACTTGTTTTTTTTATTTAATTTCTGATCGTTTTTTAGTTAATGCAGCTTTTATTTGCATAAAAATTTTACTTTTCTTTTGCTAAATGGATGTCTTTACAAATTAACTTACGTAACTAACTTCTATATTCGTATATTTTTCTCCTGGCAAAAAATACGAAGTTGCAGATTTTTGCAGATATGAGCTTGAAACCTATGTAGTAGGGTTTTCTGATACGCTGAATCTGACGGTGTGATTTTCATTAAAATTCTTTCACTTGTAGAGGATGTTTCCCCCCTCTTTAAAAAATCGAGTAAATTTTCTCAGGCTCGTAGCCTTTGATGAGTAATACTAAACTTAATAAAATTTATATATTTAGAATCAGCATTATAAACACATTCTTTTGATACATTTATTGACATCAAAATTCCGTTTTTAAAAGTTTCGATTACTATTGAGCCGTATCGCTTGTTTTTTTATTGTTTTTTTTTATTACGTATATGTTATTACGTATATGAAGGGGTTCTCCCCTTAGTCAATACCACGCTCTTTACGTTAAAAGCAAAAAAATAATTTTATTCACAAACCCCTGAATCACAAAGGCCGGTTAATTAGAATAGATAGCTCTTTTGAAAGCACTAAAAAAAAACTGTAGCATAATGAGCGAGGTATTGACACGGGGGAGAACCCCCTCACATACGTTATAATTTCTGTTTTTTTTAAGTTCTAATATTCCTTCTTACATTTCAGTTGAAAAAACTTGTTTTTTTTTATTTAATTTCTGATCGTTTTTTAAATAATGCTTGGAAATCCGGCACCCCTTCATAGAAATGTCCCTTACCCCAAAGAAACATCCTCAACGGAAATATTCTCCAGAGTAACCCCCTCCTTTAGCCCCCCCCTCAAGAAAAAATCCTTCCTGAAAATGGTTGTATACTTCCCAATAACCAATAAATAATGCTGGCAAGTTTGGCGCCCCCTTCATGGAAATTTCCCTTCCCCCATTAAAACTTCCTTCATGAACAGATCCTTCAACATAACCCCCGACCCCCCCTTCCCTCCCACTACCAGAAAAAAAACCTCCAGAAAACTTCTGTATACTTCCCAATAACCACTACTAAATGTTAACATTGGGTAAATTTCATAACTTTTAGCCCTCCCTCTGGGAACTTCGGGGGATTAAGTCATCCTAAAAGACATAGTTAAAATATTTTCAACCATGCTGAACAAAATGGCTATCTCAAAATTTTGATCGGGTGACTTTGGGAAAAAATAAGCGTGGGAGGGGGCCTAGTTGCCCTCCATTTTTCTTGGTCACTTAAAAAGGGCACTAGAGCTTTTAATTTCCGTTCCAATGAGCCCTCCCACGATATTCTAGGACCACTGGGTCGATATGATCACCCCTGGGAAAAAAAAAAAAATAAACACGCATCCGTGATCTTTCTTCTGGCAAAAAATGCAAAATTCCATATTTTTGCAGATAGGGGCTTGAAACCTCTAAAGTAGGGTTCTCTGATACGCTGAATATGATGTTGTGATTTTCATTAAGTTTCTATAATTTTTAGGGGGTCTTTCCCCCTTTTTTAAAAATCAGCCAAATTTTCTCAGGCGCGTAACTTTTGACGGGTAGCACTAAACTTGATGAAAGTTATATATTTGAAATCAGCATTGAAATCTGATTCTTTTGATATATCTATTGGTATCAAAAACTCGTTTTCTAGAGTTTCGGTTACCATTGAGCGGGGTCGCTCCTTACTTACAGTTCGTTACCACGAACTGTTTGATATGTGGAAATATAGGCTGCAATATTTAATAAGATTTATCTTGAAAACCATCTAAACAAAAAAAAGGACAGAGCAACATGAAAAAAAGGAAAAAGAAACAGTACTGAGCTAAAATCCAGGACACATGCGAGAAGTGATAATGCTAAAATGAGACAAAAACCTGTTAGTCTGCGATGATAAGTGATTGAATGAACATGGATGGTAAAATTACTTCAGTTTTTTGGGGTTTAGGGGGAATAAAAGGTACCTAGGTTGGGTTAAGTTAGGTTCTGTATTTAATATATGCTATGCTTTACCCCCCCCCCCCCATAATGTCCAAATATATAGCCCAATTTTGTTCATAAATTATTATATTTACGTCCTATTTTGTTTTATTTCTTTAACATTAACCAAACTTCATTTGTCGCATGTGTCCCGGAATTTAGCACAGTACCAAAGAAACTAAACATTTATGCTAACAACAACGGCAATAGCATGTGAGTACAGCTGAAGATGAGACTGACAGAAAAATAAAATTGAGAACTCACATATAAACAAATGAAAACACTACACCCTGAGTATTCTGCTGTTCTCTTGCCGCTAAGTCTTGGAACTGCGATTTCTATGCCTATGTTGTAAAGTTATTAATGGTACTAAATTTGCGTGTGCATGGTGGTACATGGAGCAAATATTTGGCAAAATGAAAAAAATGTAGACTCACTTTTTCTTATTATTTTTCATGAATATCTTCCAGAAAGACATAAAATACAGGGTACGAGACACTACGAATGCGTTGTAAAGACTGACTTGATAAAAGCAGTAAAAAAAAAAACTATATTGGAAACAGCTGAAGCATAGGTGGAAAATATCTATAAGAAAATATATGTGAGCGATCCGAAAACTACGGATGTGGCGAGTGGAAGTGCTGATAGGAAGGTATGATATACGGTTGACTCTCTTAATAATGGAGGTACAAAGGGTAATTATTTAATGAGTAATTATTTGAAAAAAACTACGTTTTCTAAAGAGTTAAAGAGGCTGAATTACAAGGTCGAACCTTAAAACGTACAGGGATTAGGAGGCACAGTTGGGGGCTACCGCCCCCAAACCCCCCGCTTTCGCAGCCTTTAAATATAAAAAAAATTTCTTTAAACTGAAAGTAAGGAGCGACATTAAAACTTAAAACGAACAGAAATTATTCCGTATATGAAGGAGGCTGTGCCCTCCTCAACGCCTCGCTCTTTACGCTAAAGTTTGACTTTCTCACAACTCTTTTTTTAAACAATAAAAACTTTAGCGTAAAGAGCGAGGCGTTGAGGAGGGCACAGCCTCTTTCATATACGGAATAATTTCTGTTCGTTTTAAGTTTTAATGTCGCTCCTTACTTTCAGTTTAAAGAAATTTTGTTTATATTTAAAGGCTGTGAAAGCGGGGGGGTTTTGGTTTTGGACCCCCCCCAACTGTGCCTCCTAATCCCTGTACGTTTTAAGGTTCGAACTTTTAACTCAGCCCATTTAACTATTGCGAAAACTTAGTTTTTTTAAAATAATATCTGCACTTTTTTTTACAGTTTTTTACTTATTATTGATTGAATAACTGCTAGCTGATCGGGTCAGTATTTAATGTGGGGGGGCTGCCGCCCCCCAAACCCCCCGCTCTTGAACATTCTTGTTTTAAGGCTTTTAATTCCTGAATACTCAAATCACGTCGTACAGGGTGCCTCCTAATCCCTGCACGTTTTAAGGTTCGAACTTGTGACTCAGCCTCTTTAACAGCCCCCCAACTGTGCCTCCTAATCCCTGTACGTTTTAAGGGTCGACCTTGTAACTCAGCCTCTTTAACTCTTTAGAAAACTTAATTTTTTTTAAATAATTTAAAAAAAAACTGAGTTTCTTTTCAAAGTCTAAATTCAGTATAAAAAATTCGCTCTGATGGTGAATCGAACCCGAGTTTTCCGCCTGACAGTCTGAAGTATCAACCGCTGGACTATACAGATACAATGGTAATTGTTTTTTAGTATATGGAAGCTATTTTCGACGCAAGCAAATTCCCAAAAAACTTTATATTTGGTTTTTGGAAAACAGGGAAGGAGTGATCAGATTGAGCTGAAATTTCGAGGATAAGCTTCCAGGCCCCAGGAAAGCTTATCCTCTAAATTTCAGCCCGATCAGACAACGTTAAAGGGGGGTTGTGGTGGGAAAAATTAACATGGGCTAATATAGGAAAACGAGGTTTTTCGTAAATGTAAATTCGGGGGATAATTTTTTCGGTCTGAAAATATCAAAAGGCCCTAACAGGTCTATATATATATATATATATATATATATATATATATATATATATATATATATATATATATATATATATATATATATATATATATATATTTATGCTGTGCTATTCTAACTAAGGTTGGGAGTATTATCTGCAACTAAGACAAAAGATTTGTTTATGCTATGAAAAATACAAGATGTCGGACATTTTCCGGTACGTCCAGAATATAACTTTTGAATAAGGTTCGATAATTGACAGTCCCCTGAATGACTCCTGAGTGAGCTGTACGAACAGAAGTGTGTCTTTTACGGACAGCAGGAGGATTATTCTTTGTTTGAGGAGCCTTAATCCAGATATTAAGGTTCGAGTTTATATTTCTAGTGGTGCAATTGTAGGATTGACTCTCTTAATGCAGCTTGGAGGAAGATTGTGGTGCGGATAAGGGAATCCAAAGTGTGTTTTACGTCACGTCATCCTATGACCAATTAAGAACCAGAAGCTGTGGTAGCATATTAAGGTTTTATTCCAAGTTAACAGCATTAAGTTGGTATAGTATTTTTGGTGCATGAAACGCGTAATAATTTAATGTATTAAAACTTTGTACAAAAGCGTTGATATAAATAGTGTATATATAAATAGTGTAAAAGCGTTTTATTTTTAACTAAAAAGCCAAATTATTAACTTTAAACTAACTAACAACTCACCGCAGCACCAAGTCACCTGAGGCCAACACAACTACAGGTGCTCCTCCATCCCAATTCAAATTCAAAGCTTTCCTCTTTGCAACCTCCCAGGGAGCTCCCATTTCCCTTAAATCTTTCTTTGCAGCATCCTCCCATCCCAACAGCAGACCACCTGCTTTCCGTTTAGCCCTAGACGGTTGGCCAAAAAGGACAAGTTTTGGCAATCTGTCATCCTTCCTCCGCAGAATGTGTCCTAGCCATCTCTACCTTTCTCTCATTATAGTCCTAAAAAGTGGGATTGAACCCCACTTTTTGTAGAGCCTGCTGTTTGAAATACGGTTAGTCAGTCGGGTACCTAGAACAATCCGTAGGCAGTTTCTCTGGAAAACATCTAGAAAATCTTCGTCTGTTTTTTGGAGCGCCTATGCTTCAGAACCATATCTGACCAATGCTATCGCTGTAGCCTCTAATATTCTAATCTTGGTTGGCAGACTTATTTTCTTATTCTTCCAAACTTTTTCGCTTAACTTTTTCCCCTCCTCTTTACGCTTAAGTTTGACTTTCTCACAACTCTATATTTTTAAACAATAAAAAACTTTAGCGTAAAGAGCGAGGCGCTGAGGAGGGGACAGCCCCTTTCATATAAGGAATAATTTCTGTTCGTTTTAAGTTTTAACGTCTCCCTTACTTTTAGTTAAAAAACTTTTTTTTTATTTAATTTTTGAACGTTTTTGAATAAATGCAGGTTTTGATCTTGGCTCACCGTACATGAATAATTAAAACAAAATTTCCATATTAATTTACTTTTATTTGGTTAAATGGCTTTCTCTAAACTTGTTTAATTTATTTACGAACGTTTTTATTAGTAATAAATATACGTAACTTACGAATTAACTTACGTAACGAACTTCTATATTCATATATTTTTAATACGTATATTAGGGGGTTCGCCCCCTAGTCAATACCTTGCTCTTTAATCGAAAGTTCAAATTTTGTTACAATTCTTTAAAAATGACCTCTTAATCACAAAGTCCGTTAATTAGAATAAATAGCTCTTATGAAAGTACTAAAAAATATTTGGCTTAAAGAGCTAGGTATTGACTAGGGGGTGAGCCCAATCATATATGTAATATTTTCTGTTCGTTTAAAATTTTGATATTGCTGCTGTTGCAGTTGAAAAACTTGTTTTTTTATATTTAATTTCTGATCTTTTTTAAATAAGGCTGGGAAGTCTGGCGTCCCCTTCATAGCAATGTCCCTCCCCCATGAAAACTTCCTTCATGAAAAGATCCTCCCGCATAACCCCCGACCCACCCCCCACCCCCCACTACCAGGAAAAATCTCCCCTGAAAACGTCTGTATACTTCCCAACACAGTTTATGTAATTAGGCAGTAAGTTTACCGCAGATGATTTCTGGCTCTTCATTCTCGGTGCGAACAAAAAGCTCCTCCCACTTATTCATGCATTAGCGGAATCCACTTATTCATGTGGATGTATTCATGAATCCACTAATTCATGAACGCGAAGCCAAGTTTCGCGTTCAAGAGAGATCTGACTTGTCTACCCGTGAAAAGATCTAATGTCGCTTATGTTTATACGTTCTCTGGAGCACTCGAACCTCGGTCCGGGTTTTTATAATGGGTGAGATACGGAAAGATCATACTGCTAATAATATATACTGTGCTTCCCAATAACCAATACTATATGTTAACATTGGGTAAAGTTCATAACTATTCAGCCCTCCCTCCGGGAAGTTCGGGGGATTAGGTCATCCTAAAAGACATACTTATATTATTTTCGAACATGCTGAACAAAATGGCTATCTCAAAATTTTTATCGGGTGACTTTGGGATAAAAATGAGCGTGGGAGGGGGCCTAGTTGCCCTCCATTTTTTTGGTAAATTAAAAAGGGCACTAGAACTTTTAATTTCCATTCCAATGAGCCCTCCTACGATATTCTAGGACCACTGGGTCGATACGATCACCCCTGGGAAAAAGAAAGAAAAAAAAAAATAAACACGCATCCGTGATCTTTCTTATGGCAAAAAATGCAAAATTCCACATTTTTGTAGATAGGAGCTTGAAAACTCTACAGTATGGTTCTCTGATACTCTGAATATGATGGTGTGATTTTCATTAAGGTTCTGTGACTTTTAGGGGTCTTTCCCCCTTTTTTCAAAAATCAGGCAAATTTTCTCAGGCGCATAACTTTTGATGGGTAGGACTAAAACTTGATGAAACCTATATATTTGAAATCAGCATTAAAATCTGATTCTTTATATGTAGGCTATCTATTTGTATCAAAATTCAATTTTCTAGAGTTTCGGTTACCATTGAGTCGGGTCACTCCTCACTTACAGTTCGTTACCACGAACTGTTTGATATATCTTATCAAGGAGGCACACTTGTGCCTCTTTAAAGAGGCGACCCACCACAATGTTAAGCGATTTCCGGTCCTAGCGGTCGCAGAGAGACGGTGGTGATTGCAGTTTGTAGCCTTAGCTCAAACTAAGATACATGCAAAATTTCACCCCCCTCCGATTTTATCTTCATGGGGGAAAGTGGACCGGAAGTTTCGACCCTCCCACCACAGCCCCCCTTTAACGTTGTCCGATCGGGCTGAAAATAAGAGGATAAGTTTTCATAGGGCATGGGAGCTAATCCTCAAAATTTCAGCTCAATCTGATCACTCCTTCCCTGTTTTCAAAAAACCAAATATAGCCACTTAATGCTCATCAATTTTTTTTTATTAGCCACGCCTACAGGCCACAGTTGGCAACGGATCCGGGTGAATGAGGACTCATTCGAACTGAAATTCAACCTTTTAGGGCTTTTTCATATTTTCAGACCAAAAAAAATATCCCCCGAATTTACATTTACGAAAAACCTCGTTTTCCTATAAGAGTCTATGTTAATTTTTCCCACCACAGCCCCCATTTAACGTTGTCCGATTAGGCTGAAATTTAGAAGATAAGTTTTTCTAGGGCCTGGGAGCTTATCCTCAAAATTTCAGCTCAATCCGATCACTCCTTCCCTGTTTTCCAAAAAACCAAATTTAAAGTTTTTTTTATCAGCCACGCCTACAGGCCACAGTTGGCAACGGATCCGGGTGATTGAGGACTCATTCGAAGCGGAATTTGACCTGGGTTAGGGCCTTTTGATGTTTTCAGACAGAAAAAATTATCCCCCGAATTTGCATTTACGAAAAACCTCGTTTTCCTATAAGAGCCCATTTTAATTTTTGAAATTCCTAAAAGCATAGTATTTCATTATTAAATTAGATCAAAATAGTCCTCTTAACCTGACAAGACCGACTGCAAGCTTCCAAAAATTCCAGCTCTTTCCCAGAAGTTTTTTTTGTCGAAAAACGAAAATCTTACTATGTATTTGCTGGCGTCGAAAATAGATCGCACAGACTAAAAGTAATTTACGAATAGTATTCTGATGGTACAGTGGTCACTATTTCTGTCTGTCAAGCATAAGACCCGGGTTCGATTCCCCGTCAGAGTAAATTTTTTAAATATTGAAAAAGTAATATCTCTTAAATTTAAAGTTTAAAAAAGAAACTCAGTTTCTTTTTTAAATCCAATCTATTAAATCCTTCGGCTCAACAGGCGTCTCCAGAAGAATATCACAGTCGGCCTTCAGCTTACAGGTAAGTCTCCACTGCGTTGATAACATGCCGTATAACCGCATGCTCGAAGAAAAGTTGAAAAAAGAAAATCTTACTGTGCATTTGATTTGAGTATTCAGGAATTAAAAGCCTTGACAAAAGAATCTTCAAAAGCGGGGGGTTTGGGGGGGGGGGGCGGCAGCCCCCCAACTTTAACCCCTGACACGATCAGCTTACAGTTAGTCAAGCAATAATAAGTAACAAACTGTACAAAAACGTGCAGAAATTATTTGAAAAAAACTATTTTTTCTAAAGAGTTAAAGAGGCTGAGTCACAAGTTCGAACCTTAAGCCGTACCGGGATTAGGAGGTGCAGTTGGGGGGCTACCGACCCCCAAACCCCCTGCTTTTGCAGCTTCTTTTGTTAAGATTTTTTAAGTCCCGTAGCCTCCAATCAGTTGGTCGTACCAAGTTCATCACATAATAGTTTCTTATCGGTTAGAGAAAAATCTCCTGTAAAAAATCCAGCAAACAGGCTCGGTACTGTTTATAATCAAAGAGATGCAATAGGATGTTCTTACGGTACAAAATTCAAGCAGACTTCGTTCGTGTTGTAAAGCATTTCTTTGCAAGGGAAAAAGCAGGGGTTGAGGGGGTTGGTAGACCCCCAAAATAAAAATCTTAACAAAAGAGGCTGCAAAAGCGAGGGTTTGGGGGGCAATAGCCCTTCAACTGTACCTCCTAATCCCTGTACGTTTTAAGGTTCGAACTTGTGACTCAGCCTCTTTAACTCTTTAGAAAACGTAGTTTTTTCCAAATAATATTTATATACAGTGGGGCAAACCATTTAGCATATCGCCTAACTGTATGGCATCGCTTAATAATTATGATGGTAATGAAGAGTAGGAAATGAGGATTAAGATACAATCGTATATGCGTAGAAGATTAAGCTTTAAATTCTAATTCCTTTAGAGGTGTAAAAAACATAGAACAAAGATATAGAAATACATAGAAGGCATTTAAAACGAAGGTTTTAAGCATAGGCAATAAAAATACTAACTAATCACTGTTTCTTTTTAAAAAGAGTGTCCTAATAAACAATGTCAACTTTCACGAAATCTCAAAAATTTTCTAATCAAAATTTCGCTTTTCATAACAATGTAGCGTATCTTTCCACTTTTAAAATTTCGATATATTTTTCATAAATTCATATACAGCGTAAATTCTAATACATAATTCACAATTTTATAAGAAAAAGAATGTTTTTCTATTTCTTCTCTCGCTATGTCTATTTATTACACAGTCGATGTCTACCTCAATATTTCGATAAACATTTATAATGGCTTGTCCTGTCAGTTTAGAGTCCTATCAGTTTAGAGCTCTTCGTTAGTATTTCCTCTTCTATTCATCCTAAATTGTTCAAATAAAGACCAATACCGTCAGAAAAAAATCAACTCTAATAAAGGTGCATATATGTATTCGCTTCCAACTAAGTATATGAGTTTGATGATTTAATTCTCAGGGTTTCAAGCTGTGGTAGGTTTTTAATTATCTTATTTTTAAATCTAGAAATTTTCAGATATTGAATTTAAATGTTTAAATCTCGATATGTCTGTAAAGCACAAAAATAAAAATTTGATATTCAGCTCAGATTTAGCATTAAGAAAGAGAATTGTCTTGAAAAAAAAATTATTTATAAACAACTAATTGTGAAAATATGGTAGGATAGCATGTACCAAAATAAGTATAAAATCCTCAGCGGTATATATAGCAGTATATACAATTTTATGGACAAATATATGCAGCCTTTCTGTGCATAAACAAAAGAACCTAACTATATTTTGTGATTGGTTGTTATTGAGAAGGGGAGAAATTCTCAAGTAATATTGTAGCTGCATTCCGTTTCCGTGGTTAACTCAAATGGTGTTAATTTTTTCAACATTTTATTAGTAAATGTTTGAAAAAAAATCGAGGCCATTCCACTGATTTAAACTGAGAATTCAGAGACCCATCTATACCGGCTAGATAAAAAAAAGATAAGCATATACTATTTGCCTTCTTTTATAAACAATTTTTTTTAAATCTATTTTTCATAAATGATTACTCCGACCTTTGAAGGAGTAATTCGACGGTGTGCGTGTAACTGAACCCCCGGGTAACTGAACCCCAAGCAACTGAAACCCTGTAACTGAACCCCCGTGTAACTGAACCACCCTGTAACTTAACCACCGTGCAAATGAACCCCCCTGCAACTGAACCCCTGTGCAACTTAACCCTCGTGCAACTGAACCCCTGTGCAACTGAACCCTCGTGCTACTGAACCCTCATGCAACTGATCCCCCTTTAACTGAATCCTCGTGCAAATCAAACCCCATTTAACTAAACCCCCATGTAACTGAACCCCCATGCAACAGAACCCCCGTATAACCGAAGCCCCGTGCAACTGAAACCCCGTGCAACTGAACCCCCGTGCAACTGAAACCTCGTGCTACTGAACCCTCATGCAAGTCAACCACCGTACTTACATTGGGTAAAACACAATAGAGTTATGAACCATAGGTATTTAACTATGGTATAGTTATTTAACCTTTGAACTGTTTTCAATAAAATGGCCGTCTCAATATTCTGTCTGAAGTAATCGGGGAGAAAATTAGAGGAGAGGGACGCCTTTTTAACAATTTTAGCTATGAAAAAGTGCGATGGACCTTCTGAGTTCCCATCGAATTATCCCCCCCCCCCAAAGTTCATACAAAAATTTCTTCATAACCATCATATGTTAGCAATAAGCAATTAGATTAATTTAAAGCCCATGCCCCAGATGCTGCGGGTGGGGGTGTTTACCTCAAAGGTATGGTTATTTGATATTTAGACTATTTTGAACAAAATGTTTATTTTATTTTGATCGGATGTATTGGGGGGGGGGGGTGTCAGTTAATAGGGAAAGGCAGATTTTCCTGTGATTACCTTTGATTGTTCGAAATTGAACTCGAACTTTCAATTTACAAACGAAAGAGCCTCCTTCAAAGTTTTTACGATCATCCCTTTTATAAAAACCTTACATTTTAACAATTGGTAACTTGCAATAACATACATATTGCTGATTCAGGTGTATCAGCAATTTTTTTGGAGCAGCTTAGCGTATCAAGATGAAACTTCTGGGGCATCCACCTGCTACTACTGCTATTAATACTGCTACTACTACTACTACTAATTCAACACTATTTTTACTTCTACTGCTCCTACAACGACCTCTGCTACTATTAAACTAGTACTATTAAGGCTACGCGTATCAAGTTGAAAATTTGACAGAATGAGGTATTTGAGGTGGAACTTGAACTAAATAAAAAGACACTATGTGCTGGCAGATTTTCAAAATGGCATATCTCAAAAAAGGATTTGTGTATTAAGTTAGAGCTTTCAGATTCAGAGAGTGCTTAAAGGGAAAGTAAATTCACCAAAAGGAAATATGTGCACGCTCAGGCCTGGATTTACCCCTAGGTCCCTAGGCCCAGACCTAGAAACGCATAATGCTAGCGGGAGCAATAAATTATCACTGAGTGAGTTTTTCCTGACAAAAACTGGACTGATGTATAAACTGTCAGATGTCTCCCATGAATGGTAGCTGAGAGTTCGGTATTATCCCTCTCTTGCATCACTTTTTGCTCATCAGTTGTGTTCTGTTAACACACAGTTACATGGTTACACACAGTTACAGTTACGTGGGGGTTCAGTTACAGGGGGCTTAGTTAAATGGGGTTGAGTTGCGCGTGGTTGAGTTGCACGAGGGTTCAGTTTAAGGGGGTTCAGTTGCATGAGGGTTTAATAGTACGAGGGTTTAGTTGCACGGGGATTCAGTTGCACGGGGGTTCAGTTGCACGGGGGTTCGGTTATACGGGGGTTCAGGTACACAGGGGTTCAGTTACTTGGGGGTTCAGTTACACATGGGTTTAGTTAAATGTGGTTGAGTTGCACGGGGGTTGAGTTGCACGAGGGTTCAGTTGCATGAGGGTTCAGTAGCACGAGGGTTCAGTTGCACGGAAGTTCAGTTGTACGGGGGCTCGGTTGTACGGGGGTTCAGTTGAACGGTGTTCAGTTGCACGAGGGTTCGGTTATACGAGGGTTCAGTTACAGGGGTTCAGTTGCTTGGAGTTCAGTTACACGGGGGTTCAGTTACAATGGAACCATAATCCGACTCATATAATGAGTTCTAAGTGCATACTTATACGAACCTTTATTCAAGTTCAGATATTTCTAAAGATTTTGGCATTTTTTTTTTAATTTTAGGATGAACAGAGGCGGTGACACGTCAAATAAGGCAGAGCCTTAATTAGATGAAAATAGGCAGTAAAGTGGACTTCATTGGAACTGAACCCCCGTATAACCGATCCCCCGTGCAACTGAACCCTCGTGCTACTGAACCCTCATGCAACTGAACCCCTTTTATTTAGACAGTGAAAAAATAGGTACAAAAGTCCAGATATTTCGATCACACATACAGTGACCGTCTTCAATAGAATTCTCGTCTTTAGTAGTCATTTTCAGTAGATTTCTACTGAAGACGGTCGCTGTATATGTGATCGAAATATCTGGACTTTTGTACCTGTTTTTTTACTGTCGAAATAAATGGATTTTACCCCATTTGAAAGTTTATTTGTTCGTCTTAGAACGGCAGTGTGGTCTAAGAAAACAACACCTAATTTAAAGGTGTTATGTCGAAAATGAACCCCATTTAACTGAACCTTCGTGCAACTCAACCCCCTTGCAACTCAACCCCATTTAACTAACCCCCCGAGTAACTGAACCCCCATGTAACTGAACCCCCGTGCAACTGAACCCCCGTAAACCGAACCACCGTGCCCGTGTAACTGAACGCCCGTGCAACTGAACCCCCGTGCAACCGAACCCTCGTGCTACTGAATCCTCATGCAACTGAACCCCCTTTAACTGAACCCTCGTGGAACTTAACCCCCGTGCAACTCAACCCCATTTAACTAAACCCACGTGTAACTGAGCCCCCATGTAACTGTAACTGTGTGTAACCATGTAACCATGTAACTTTGTGTTAACAGAACACAACTGATGAGCGAAAAGTGATGAAAGAGAGGGGTGATACTGAACTCTCAGCTACCATTCTTGGGAGACATCTGACAGCTTATAAGTGACCATGGAATTCCTGTGTTGTTTTAAAGTAACTTTTCTGTGAATAGGCAATGTAGTGGCAGAGTGCACCTGGCGACAATAAATCACATTAGTCAAGTTTTTGTCCGGAAAAAATTACTCAGTGATAATTTATTGCTTCCGCTAGCATTATGCGCTTCTAGGTCCGGGCCTCGGGAACTAGGGGTAAATCCAGGCTTTAGCGTGCACATATTTCCTTTTGGTGAATTGACTTTACCTTTAAGCACCCATGAAAGTTCCAACTTAATACAGAAATCCCTTTTTGAGATATGTCATTTTGAAAATCTGCATGCACATAGTGTCTTTTGATTTAGTTCAAGTTCCACCTCAAATACCCATTCTGTCAAATTTTTAACTTGATACGCTTAGCCTTAATAGTGCTAGTTTAATAGTAGCAGAGGTCGTAGTAGGAGCAGTAGAAGTAAAAATACTGTTGAATTAGTAGTAGTAGTAGCAGTATTAATAGCAGTAGTAGCAGGTAGATGCCCCAGAAGTTTCATCTTGATAGGCTAAGCTGCTCCAAAAAAATTGCTGATACACCTGAATCAGCAATATGTATGTTATTGCAAGTTACCAATTGTTAAAATGTAAGGTTTTTATAGAAGGGATGATCGTTAAAACTTTGTAGGAGGCTCATTCGATTGGAAATTGAAAGTTCAATTTTGAAGAAATAAAGGTAATCACAGGACAATCAGCCTTTGCCTCTTAACCGACACCCCCCCCCCCTAAATACATCCGATCAAAATAAAAATAAACATTTGGTTCAAAATAGTCTGAAGATCAAAAAACCATACCTTTGGGGTTAACAACCCCACAAGCAGCATCTGGGGAAAGGGCTGTAAGTTAAGCTAGTTGCTCATTGCTAACACATAAGGTTTTTGTAGAAAAAAACTGTGTATGAACTTGGGGGGGGGGGGACTCATTCGATTGGAAATCAAAATTTCCAGTGTACTTTTTCAGAGTTAAAAGTGATCGGAGGGCTTCCACCCTGCCCTATTTTTCCCCCAAATACATCCGATCTAAATTTTGGGACGGCCATTTTATTTAAAACAGTTTAAAGGTTAAATAACTATACCATAGTTAAATAACTACGGTTCATAACCCTATTGTGTTTTACCCAATGTAAGTACGGTGGTTGAGTTGCACGAGAGATCAGTAGCACGAGGGTTCAGTTGCACGGGGGTTCAGTTATACGGAGTTTCAGTTACATGGTGGTTCAGTTACATGGGGGTTTAGTTAAATGGGGTTGAGTTGTACGGGGGTTGAGTTGCACGAGGGTTCAGTTCAAGGGGGTTCAGTTGCATAGAGGGTTCAGTAGCACGAGGGTTCAGTTGTACGGGGGTTCGGTTACACGGGGTTCAGTTGTACGGTGGTTCGGTTATACGGGGGTTCAGTTACAGAGTGGTTCAGTTACACGGTGGTTCAGCTACACGGGGGTTCAGTTGCAGGGGTTCAGTTGCTTGGGGCTCAGTTACATGCACACCGAATAATATCTTTGCACTTCTCATACATTTATTTTCTATTATACAAATCCTCCAAAAAAAAACAACAATGTTGTAAAAACCACCCCGCTTCACAAAAAAAGAAGCAAACCCATATTTTATGACTGCCAAAAAAAGTAATGATATCAATTTCTTCGCCTCTGTGCCATAGCAAGACTCGAAAACCAATTTTTGACAGTAAAAAGAAGTTTAAATATTAAGTTTTCAGCCCTGTAGTGACAACACAATCCTGAAATATCATTTCGAAAGCCTAAAGAAGTTAGAATTTTAAGTTTCCCCTCCTTTAAAATACGAAAAGAAGATTTTCACCTCCCAGTTGGCTTTTGTGGTAATACAGATTCCCCTGATAAATCTAAATTTAATTGAATACTTTTTGGCGGTGATGCGTCATAAGTAAAATCTAACAGAGACCAAACAAAGAAACTGAAATTTTGTTTCATACTTGGTTGGGAAAAAAACGGTAAGGTGAAGTTGGGTAATGAAAAGATTGATCAGGTGGATAGCTTCACTTACGTTGGTAGTATCAAACAGTTCGTGGTAACGAACTGTAAGTAAGGAGCGACTTGACTCAACTGTAACCGAAACTCTAAAAAACTAAATTTTGATGCCAGTAGATATATCAAAAGAATTGAGTTTTCATGCTTATTTCAAATATATAAGTTTTATCAATTTTAGTCTTACCCATCAAAAGTTACGAGCCTGAAAAAATGTGCCTGATTTTCGGAAAAAGGGGAAAACACCACCTAAAAGTGATAGAATGATAGAACGAAAATCACACCATGAGATTCAGTGTATCAGAAAACCCTACTGTAGAGGTTTCAACATACTATCTGCAAAAATGTGGAATTTTCTATTTTTTACCAGAAGAAAGATCACGGATGCGTGTTTATTTGTTGTTTTTTTCCCCAAGGGTGATCGTATCAATCTAGTGGTCCTAGAATATCGTGAGAGGACTCATTCGAACGGAAATTAGAAGTTCTAGTGCTATTTTTAAGTGACCAAAAACTGGAGGGCAACTTGGCTCATTTTCTTCCCAAAGTCACCTGATCAAAATTTTGAGATAGCCATTTTGTTCAGCATAGTAAAAAAATCTAATAAATATGTCTTTGAGGATGACTTCATCCCCCACAGGTCACGAGGGAAGGGTTGCAAGTTATGAACTTTGCCCATTGTTTACATATAGTATTGGTTATTGGGAAGCATACAGACGTTTTCATGAGGGGTTTTTTCTCGTGGGGAGGGAGAGGGGGTTACGTGGAAGGATATTTCCATGGGGGAAGGGACATTTCTATGAAGGGGGTGCTGGATTTCCCAGCATTATTTAAAAAACGACCAGAAATTAAATAAAAAACAAGTTTTTTCAACTGGAAATGATGAGTAATATCAAAACTTAAAACGAACAAAAACTGTTAAGTGCACGAGGGGGTTCGCTCCCTAATCAGTGCCTCACTATTTACTCTAAAGTTTTTTTTTTAGTACTTTCAAAAGAGCTATCTATTCTAATTAAATGGCCTTTGTGATTCAAGAGTTTGTGATTCAAACCAAATACGAACTTTATTGTAAAGAGCTAGGTATTGACTAGGGGGCGAACCCCCTCATATACGTAATAAATTCTGTTCGTTTTCAGTTTTAATGTTGCTCCTTACTTTCAGTTGAAAAAAATTGTTATTTTTATTTAATCAAACAGTTCGTGGTAACGAACTGTAAGTAAGGAGCGACCCGGCTCAATGGTAACCGAAATTCTCTAAAACGGGCTTTTGATAGCAATAGATACATCAAAAGAATCAGATTTCAACGCTGAATTCAAATATATAATTTGCATCAAGTTTAGTCCATCAAAAGTTACGCGCCTGAGAAAATTTGGCTAATTTTCGAAAAATAGGGGAAAGACCCCCTGAAAGTTATAGAACCTTAATGAAAATCACACCATCATATTCCGCGTATCAGAGAACCCTACTGTAGAGGTTTCAAGCTCCTATCTGCCAAAATGTGGAATTTTGCATTTTTTGCCAGAAGAAAGATCACGGGTGCGTGTTTATTTGTTTGTTTTTTTTCCACAGGGTTGATCGTATCGACCCAGTGGTCCTAGAATATCGTGGGAGGGCTCATTGGAATGGAAATTAGAAGTTCTAGTGCCCTTTTTAAGTGACCAAAAAATGGAGGGCAACTAGGCCCCCTCCTATGCTCATTTTTTTCCCAAAGTCACCTGATCAAAATTTTGAGATAGCCATTTTGTTCAGCATGTTCGAAAATATTATAAGTATGTCTTTTAGGATGACTTAATCCTCCGAAGTTCCCGGGGGGAGGCTGAAGAATAAGAAGAAGAAGAAGAAGAATAAGTTTATTTAACAAACAAATTACATGAATAACTAATTTTCTAAACTGGCCGACGGGGAGATGGGCTCGATGTGTCGGCCAAAAACATAAAATAACAAATAAAGCATATCAATAATGAAAAAAAAGAAAAAAAGACACACATGGTAGGAGATAACAGAGGAGGCCACCCCAGCGCGAGAACACCACAACAAATTTCATACTAAAATCCAAATTCACCAATTCCAACATCCAGGCAAAGAACAATTTTTGAAATATGTTTTTTCATAGAAAATTGGCTCTTGAATCTTCGGGACACATTTATTAAATTAAATTTATTTGCAATATGAGAAATCTGGTATCTGATTGAGAATCTACCTCTTTCAGATTTAATTGGGGGAAGGCGATACTTCTTGGAGCGGACATGGTGGGCAGGAGAAATGGGAGTCTCAATTATGCCCAGATCATGGAAATAATTTGCCGAAGATTGGATACCATAATACCACATTGCTGTATGTAGGTCTTTCAGTTGTTTGAGATTAAGTATATTGGGAAAAAGATATAAAGTTTGGGTTTCTGAAAGATTTTGAAGCCTCACTGGGCGATGAACAAAAGTACCCAGGATTCTAACCGCCTTATTTTGAATTATCTGAAGAGGTTGGAGATGGACCATAAATGTGTTGAGGTATATTACAGGGCAATATTTAAAATATGATTCAATTAGAGAATGATATAAAATTTTAAGGATGGAAAAAGGAAATACATGTTTCATTCTATGAAGGCAACCTAAGTTATGGGCAAGTTTCAATCTCAAATAATCAGAATGCTTACGGAAAGATAAAACCTCATCAAGCCTCGCTCTTTACGCTAAAGTTTGACTTTCTCACAACTCTATTTTTTTAAACAATAAAAAAACTTTAGCGTAAAGAGCGAGGCGTTGAGGAGGGGACAGCCCTCTTTATATACGTATTAATTTCTGTTCGTTTTAAGTTTTAACGTCGTTCCTTATTTTAAGTTAAAAAAAAAACTTGTTTTTATTTGTTTAATTATTAGTAAAGACGGTGGGAGCAGTGAAGATGTTAAAAATAGAATAGCCAAGGCTGAGTGTGTTTTTTTTTTTCACAGTTAAAAAAGTTTGGAAGAATAGGAAGATAAGTCTGCGAACCAAGATTAGAAATTTGGAAGCTACAGTGATGGTAGTGGTGAA
The DNA here is from genome assembly GCF_049724085.1 of Artemia sp. Qi Xiang Cuo. Classification (NCBI taxonomy): domain Eukaryota; kingdom Metazoa; phylum Arthropoda; class Branchiopoda; order Anostraca; family Artemiidae; genus Artemia; species Artemia sp. Qi Xiang Cuo. The sequence continues at coordinate 43,264,863 of NC_142808.1, read as the reverse complement.
ACATGGCTCTGAAGCATGGGCGCTCCGACAAGTGGATGAAGATTTGCTAGATGCTTTCCAGAGAAATTGCGTACAGATTGTTCTGGGTACCCGGCTGACTGACCGTATTTCAAACAGTAGGCTGTACGGAAAGTGTGGTTCAATCCTGCTTTCTAGGGCTATAGTGAGAGAAAGGTTGAGATGGCTAGGGCACGTTTTGCGACCGAAGAATGATAGATTGCCGAAAATTGTCCTTTTCGGCCAACCGTCTAGGGCTAAACAGAAAGCCGATCGTGTGCGGTTGGGGTGGGAGGATGTCACAAAGAAAGATTTGAAGGAAATTTGAGCCGCTTGGGAGGGTGTAAAGAGGGAAGCTTTGAAATGATCAGGATGGAGGAGGAGTGTGCGTAGCTGTGTAGGCCTCAGGCGGCATGGTGCTGCGGTGAATTGTTTGTAATAGTTCTAGTAGTTAACAATTAAAACTTTTTTACAAATCAACTATTAAAAACCAATTACAAAAATAACTTAAAAGTGTTACATCGTCCCAATCCCAACCAGAGTAAGCAGTCCCATCCCAAAATCTACCACTACGCTAGGGAGTGTGCACCCCCCGTGCCCCCACCTGGATCCACTACTGTGTGTAGATAGCCCCATGTCCCCCTGTGTTTTTTTTTTATTTAAAGTCCTAATCTCTTCTAGCTTAGTTCTTAACCATAGTTACGAGCACATTTAGTTTTACTATCTTCACATATTTCCTAATAAATATGAAAAAACGTCCGTTGAAGTACAGTTAGAACTATAAAAATAATAATAATAATTTATTATGAGCCAAAAAAACAGGCCATATACCACAGTATTCTTAAATACACTCCACAAGAAAAATAACATAAAAATTAAGTTTCACTCATTGATGTCAACAATATATATACCATTTATATTGTCATTCTGATAAAGATTTGAACTGTTCTAGCTTTTGCCTTGTTGTTCCTGAAAAGTATCTGCGGATGGACGTTGAACCTATCAAGAAAACCAATAATAATACTCTCCTCGATTTGTATGCGAGAGATGTCTTACGGGAAAAGAATGCTAGCCTTTTGATAGCTCCTTGGGCGCAGTGTTCATTTGGGAACTCTTTACGTATCTCCAGAATCGAGGGGCAAAATGGCATAACTCATGTATTTGATCGAACTTTAAATAACTGTAAGTATACAATCAGGCAAGGATTTATCAATAAGCTCATTAGGCCCGGGCTTAGGGTCACAAAATGTCAAACGGACCGGCAAAAACGTTTGGGCCTGGAAGCGTCAAAGCTTTTAATCAGGCTTTGTATATAATTACTAAGGTACTACAAGACCATGGTAGCACCCTATAAATATAGTAGCTAAAACCAATGCTATAGGATATTTCGTCTATATCTATTTATTTACTAAGAAACCCATCAAATTAAAATGAAGTACGCAAGACAAAAGGAACAGAAGAGTGATTAAAAGGAATGAAAAACTACAAAAAAAAAACAAGTGCATTAACTTACTATTATGCAACAACCGTCAACATGTGCAATATCCGTCATTAGCGAAAGAAAAAAACAACAACAAAATAACGCATGGTAAATTAAAATAATCCCCACTGCGACACATGTGGAGTGTATGAAGACATACGTCACATCATCTTCAACTGTAGAAAATATAAAAAAGAGGGGGAAATGCTAAGGAATTGCTGTGAGAAGGTATTTAAGCCATTCACAGTGCGTTTTGTTCTGGGACATCACACATCTCCTCCTTGGACTAGAAAACTAAGAACAAACCTATTGGATAAATTTCTAAAGACTACTGGTTTAGTTCATTCCCTATAAGTTTTTTTCCCCCTTTAATAGTTGATTTGAGAGTTATCACATTTACTAATTTATTTGTTTTTACTATCTTATCGGTTTATATTCTTATATATGTGACAGGTATAATTTAAATTTGTCTTATTTATTTTAGTTGTGTTTTATGTGTATTTTGATTGATGTATGACAAAACACAGCTGCGTTATTCTGATTTCCGTTTTTCAATGCAGGCAGTTGCTGCAGGTGAATAACCCCCTACTAATATCAATATAAGTAATACATGATCTGGTTCAGTGAGTATTGACTGATGTGACACACAAACAAGCTAGTGATTAAGGACTGTTCAGGCTTACGTATACAAAAAAACTATATGTGTATAATCCTTATACTCCGCGGCCGTTCATACTAGGGAAAAATTGTACACCGAATGCCTTTAAACATCCTATCAAGTTTTGGCAAAAAATTCAAAACCTAAGAAATGTTTGATTGTGATAAACTAAAGGTTGTTGCTGTTTGTACAATTGTCATTTTGCTCCATGAACAGAGTCGGAAACGCAAGGCCAAGGAAGAAGAACTGAGGGCACAGAAGAAAAAAAAAATTCAAAGGATGTTTTTGGAGCAACCATTCGCGATAGGCATAGTCAATATTTCAACTGGCTTTCTGAAATAACTTTATTGAATAATGCAGATCTCCTTCAGCAGTGGATTCGCATGAAAAAATTACAGTATGATAAACTTCTAAAGTTCCTCTCACATCATCATCTTATGGCTAAACGGGACACTCGGATGCAAAAGGCAATTAGTGTTGGTGAAAGGTTGTGTCTCACACTAAGGCATGTAAGCTTATCAAATGTTGTCATTGACAATATTTAGGGGTATCCTGTTGTGGAGCCATCTAACCTGTTATGGAGCCATATCCATTTCTTGATAAGGAGACTGCAATAGCCTCCCAGATAGTCCTGATAACTTCTCTATTGCTATAAAACTTTTCAGATTTCTTATAAAGATACTCTCTTTTTTTTACAATGTCAATAAAATATTCCCAAAATTCCACACTTTTATTGTTCCAAGAACTCATTTTTAATATAATATTTTCTTCTTTTTTTCTTAATCACACGTGACACAAAAGTCAGCAGCCTATTGGTCCTGAATAGCCGGCGTATAATTTTTAGCACAGAAAATAGGACTCGCTTCTATTAATTTTTAACACTCTGAGATAAGCGTGTACAAATTTTACCACAGATTTTCGTGTACAGGGCGCATAATTTTATGAATTATACGCCTAATTCACTAGCGTGAACGGTCCTTAAGACCAAATTAAGATTGAGTCAACTGACTTTGTTTGGGTAAGACAAAAAATTTGAAAATCATAGAATGGTGTAACTACTTTGCATACGTTGTTTGTTCTGAAGCTCGTTATACTTCTCCGTGGTTGAGGGGGAAAGGGTATAACTCATGTGTTAAATATTATAATTATATAATCACACAAGAGCAAAAAGGTATGGAGAAATGAGGAATTTATAAAGACAATGGCTAAAGTCAGTTTTAAGTTACCATTTCGTCCACAAATCCAACAGCTGTCATCAGTGAAAAATAACAAAAAAAGGAAATAATTTACAGTACAAAATTCGCTACATATCCTTAAAGCAAAAATTAAATAAAACTAAAAATTTTAGGTCGCAAGACAATAAATGGAGCATTATGAGAGGAAGCTAATTTAATTTTGTAATTATTTTGAGTTAACTATTTGTGCTAATTATTATTTAATTTTTTCATTTCATAATCATTTGTAATTACCATAATTATTTGAGCAATAATTTTGTAATTTATTGTTGTAATTATTCATTCGTTAGGAAACCAGTAGCAAATTCTAAATGAGTTTTCCAGTTCTATATCCAGCAGGCTATGTCAAGCAAATAATAAGCAAATTAAATTATAATTATGAAATAAATTAAAAAATTGTTTCAAAATACTACAATAGATTTTTAAAACCAAATTAACAGAACATCGGCGTCAAGGCTGCAAATGTTGGGCTAAACTGAGCATAGATTGACTCCTAGATAAACCTGTTTGGCTAACAATCCAAATCTAAACATTAACGAATAAGAGTATTTAATTAATGTTGATGTTATTTTAAAATTAAATATAAAAGTAAAGAAAATACATATAAACAATTTTTTGTTGAGTTTAAAAAAATGGTAAAACCCCGTCCCCAAAAAATTCTTTCTCCCCCAAAAAATCCTAGATATGGCCCTGGTTTCATCTATTAGTTACATCTCTGGAAATAGCTCCAAAAGATAAAGCCAAATGAATAACAATATATTAGGGAAAGTCTTTTTTTTTTGTAAAACTATAGAACTGAGAGAATGCCTTCTCTTAACAATAGATTAAAACCAATATTTGTCACTGGAGCCAATTAATTAGTAGCCTAAAGACACACCAACCAAAGATTTAACTCTAAAAACAAAGCTAAATGATTAAAAAATCAAAAGAATATCTTTTTTCATAAGTAGTTTTAGTAACGTGTCTGCAGAGCATTTGTGCCGTGTTCTAGAACTTCGAAATTGTTGACACCCAGTAAATTGCTGATGGCGTATAGAAGCTTCCAGAAAACCCATATAAAATTGTAATTAAAATTTTTATTTGTTAATAACATTTAAAAATTGCATTCATTTCATAATATTTAAAAATATAAAATAATAATAAAATTTAATACAAAGAAATCAATAATGATTAATATCTATTTTTTAACAATTATATTTCATAATATTTAATTGTGTTATGTAATAGTCATAGTAATACAATTTTTTTTAAAATATTGTTAAAAAAAAAAAATGCATGCGTCACAACAATGCTCAGAGGCAGCACCTTGTGAAGGACTGAATACAAAACAACATTAACAAAAACAATTCAAATAGTCAAAAAAGAGGAAGAAATTACGAACACATGAAAAGGAATGAAGAGCATTTACTCAAAGGACAAAGGAATGAATTGCGGTAAGTTGCAGTTAACTAATGTTGAAATGTCACTGGTGACGTTTATTTGAAAGGATTTTACCAAAAATTTTTGCCAGTCCTAATTATAAATTCTGTAATTTTAGTCACATATCTCTCATAGTTCTTGTTCCAGTCGCTTAATTTTATTGGCACTGAAAGCTTTATTATCAGTCGGTGTTTTGTTTTAATCACTTACTAGACTAATTGATGCGCTTTATTAATGAGGTAATTAACTAAAATACTAAATATTGGGCTTCTCAAAAATAAATATTTATTTTGGATCATCGCAAAAAGTGAAATATTTTTGATAATACTATTTTCTTATTGACTACAATAAATGTTATCTTTTAGGTGATTCCTCAGTAGTTCAGCATTTGTACTGGGATCTGGACGTGGCTTTAAGTGCCGTTAAATCGTGGCACAAGCAGGGTAAAGGGTCTTCAAGATTCATTGCCACTCAAGGAGGACTGGCTTTTGTTCAAAATCAAAGGTACACTAACCTTAGTACTTGTAAATTACTCTGATTGGTAGATCAACTGTGTTAAGAGGCGTAACAATCTAAGAAAGATACATCTTTTCTCCCATAAGATCGGACGAGGTCCTAAAAATTAGACTCTCCCGCCGAATAAAAACAAAATTTATATTCATTTTGCTTTTTACAATAAAATGACAGCAATCATGATGCACCAAGTTGCTGTGGTTTGCAGAATAACCCTGGGAAGCGGTGACATGTCCCTTTACATTCCAAAGAGGTCAAATTTGGAAAGGAAGATTCACTACAAAATAAAACATATTGATTTCCCCTCACCCAGAAAATAAAAACAGTCCCTGTTTTTTCGGTTTTAATCTTAAAAGTGTCTAATTATTTCAGTTAATAGGACAAAAATTTATTTTGCCTTTTAGTCAACTTCGGGATAAAAATTGTTTTAAGTTTTTTTTTTTTTTTTATTTTGTCCTTAGAGTGATTTGGAGCGATTCGGCTCAACAGTAGCCTAAACTCTAAAAAACGGAATTTTGATAATAATAGTTGTGTCAAAAGAATTGGCTGTTAATAGTGACTCCAAATATATCCAACTCAATAATTTTAACGTTATTGATTAGAAACCTTTTGATTTTTTAAATAAGTAATTTACTGCAATTTCTTCATAAGAAAGTTAAATATCTTAAAACCTCCTGTCGTGATATTTTGCATAACTGTAACTATGATCATCATTATAACTCACTTCTCAAATTTTCCAACAATTGTGGAAAGATATAGGAGTTTGGAATTCCTCTAGCGTTTTTGACTTTTAAGGGGATGAAAAAAGGCTTCTGAAACTTTCAATACTGAAAATTAGTTATTCAAATATACATTATGTACGGGAATATGAGCTTTGGAGGAAGAAAGATTAAAGCACAGATAAGATGAAGAATAGATAGATAGAGTAAATATGGCTTCTACAAGAGGAAAAATAGGGGGGGGGGGGGCAAATACGAATATTCAAATTTTCGGCCTGTCTTTCTAGGCTATATGCCATCAAGCAGATAGGCATAGATAACGTATAAGTAATCCTAAGTAAAATCCTTTCCCCGCCAAAACAACTTTCCATGAACATTTGAAATCTATACCCCAGCCTCGAGACAAAACAGGACAGACTTATGGAAATTGTAGCGTTAGATATTAGAAAATACGAATATGATTTTTGAAATAGAGTAAAGGTGATGAGCGTGAAATTTGGTAAACATAGAGATGTTAGTCTTATTTTGGTAGGAATTAGTTTGTTAAACTTATCAGACTGAAAGCTTTATGAGATTAATTTTCAAGAAAAGACCAGTATGTAGTTTAAAAGGGACTTTCCGCGCTTAGCTCAAAAATTGAGAAGCCTATGAATCATCTGAAGTCTCTGAAGCTTCTGAATCTTCATCCATCACCTATCTGGTTCTTCGTTTTGATGACTGTGAAATGAAATTCGAATCAACGGATCTGAAAAAGCTGAAGTTAAGACTACATCTTTACATGATGGGACAGAGATAGATAGATATTGCTACAAAAGCCTCATCGGGCCATGGCAGAAACAAAAAAAAAGCAAACATTTACGGGCTTAATAAAAAAATATATATATAGCAACAAACTATTGGCGCAGCACAATAATAACACAGCATAACAAAACACACGTAATAAGGCACATAATACCATAATAACTTACTTACTTACTTTTACTTACTTTCGGTGGGAACCAGACGATGATCCATCCTGCCCGGCACGAATGGACGATGGGATGGCTGTCGTAGTCTAACCCGACCTATCAGCAGCAGCCTCTTCTGCAGTCTTCAGCTAGTCCTTATCCCAACGACATCTGTGTCGGCGGAAGCCACCCCAAGGATCCAGGTCACTCTTGAATGTCTGCCAGAGATTCTTTCTTTGGCAACCTGATCTCTGTTTGTCTCTGTAGAAGGAGGTCGTAGGTGAGGACATTGCGAGATATGGTTCTAGCTGGTTGTCGTAGTGTGTTTCCCAGGAATTTTAGTTGTTGTTGTTTTAAGATCACCGAGAGGGGGATCTTCTGGGCACAACACCTCGAACCTCAGCGTTTGGGATATGAGACCATAGGCTGACCCCTAGTATGTACCTCATGCGGCGATAGTCGAATACTTCTAGTGAATGTATTTCTTTCGCTTTTAAAGACCAAGTTTCACAGGTGTACAGCAGGGTCGATCGAACAGTTGCCTTGTAGACGTTCATCTTCGTTTTGATTCTAATTTTATGTCTATGCCAAAGCGACTTCTTCATGCTTGTGAAGACACCCCATGCCTTTTCTATTCGAGCTCTAACATCAGCTTCTGCAACTCCGTTCGGTGTTAGGATTGAACCAAGGTAGCGGAACTCTTCAACAGTCTCAATGGTTTAGCCCTCTAGTTGGATATCTGGATAGTTTGGGGCGTTTGCTTTCATGACTTTTGTTTTAGACTTGCTGATCATGAGGCCATTTTTTTTAAGTACAGGAGACAGGAGACATCGCTGACCATCTTTTGGAGCTCAGCTGACGAGCTGTTCATGAGACCTGTATCGTCTGTGAAGTCAAGGTCTGTCAGGGCAATCGGGTTGTTTTATCTCTGACCGACAACAAACCCTTTGTGGGTGCAAAGCTAATTCGCCATTATCCATAATAACACACAATAGTCTCACACAAAACAATAAAAATGAAAAAAATCATACCGCAAAAATAGATAGATAGATATTTATTTAATGCTCAAAAGCCACAAGGACCATGGCTACCAAAAAATTACCTAGCAAACAGAAAAACAGCGTCCACCCCGCCAACATTATTTTCAGCACTCACTTCAGCAGCACTTCAGAATTAACTTCTGCAGCATATATAAAAAAAACAAGTTTTTTTAACTGAAAGCAAGGAGCGACATTAAAAATTAAAACGAACGGAAATTATTCCGCATATAAAAGGGGCTGTCCCCTCCTCAACGCCTCGCTCTTTACGCTAAAGTTTTTTATTGTATTAAAAAATAGTTGTGAGAAAGAGTCAAACTTTAGCGTAAAGAGCGAGGCGTTAAAAAAAAACGTTTTAAGTGAAAGTACTTAAAAAGAACTTTAGCGTGAAGAGTGAGGTATTGACTAGAGGGTGAACCAAGTCATGTACGTAATAGTTTTTGTTCGTTTTAAGTTTTAATTTTGAGAAGTTTTTCCGTTGAAAACTCTCTGATCGTTTTTTTAAATAATGCTGGGAAATCCTGCGCCCCCTTCATAGTAGTGTCCCTTTCCCCATGAAAACTTCTTCCATGAAAAGATCCTCCCACGTAACCCTGGATCCACCCCCCACTACCAGGAAAAATCCCCCTTGAAAACGTCCGTATGGGTCCCAATAACCAATACTTTATGTAAGCATTGGGCGAAGTTCATAACTTGCAGCCCTTCCCCCAGGGACTGTGGGGGATTAAGTAAAAAAAATACGTTTTAAGTGAAAGTACTTAAAAAAAAACTTTAGTGTGAAGAGCAAGGTATTGACACGGGGGCGAACCCAATCATATACGTAATAGTTTCTGTTCGTTTTAAGTTTTGATGTTGAAAAGTTTTCAGTTGAAAAGTTTTTCAGTTGAAAACTTTCTGATCGTTTTTTAAATAATGCTGGGAAATCCGGCGCCACTTTTATAGCAATGTCCCTTCCCCAATGAAAACTTCCTCCATGGAAAGATCCTCCCACGTAACCCCTGATCCCTCCCCCCTACCAGAAAAAATCCCCCCTGAAAACGTCCGTATGCTTCCCAATTACCAATACTATGTGTAAGCATTGGGCAAAGTTCATAACTTGCAGCCCTTCCCCCAGGGACTACGGGGGATTATGTCATCCTAAAAGACATAGTTATTATATTTTTCGACTATGCTGAACAAAATGGCTATCTCAAAATTTTGATCGAGTGACTTTGGAAAAAAATGAGCATGGTAGGGGGCTAGCTGCCCTCCATTTTTTGGTCACTTAAAAAGGGCACTAAAACTTTTAATTTCCACTCGAACAAGCCCTCCCGTGATATTCTGGTACCACTGGGTTGATAAAATCACCCCTGAGAAAAAAAACAAATAAACACGCATCCGTGATCTTTCTTCTGGCAAAAAATACGAAATTCCACATTTTTGAAGATAGGAGCTTGAAACCTCTACAATTGAGTTCTCTGATACGCTGAAGCTGATGGTGGGATTTTCATTAAGGTTCTATGACTTTTAGGGGGTATTTCCTCTCTTTTTTCGAAAATAAGTCCAATTTTCTCAGGCAGGTAACTTTTGATGGGTAAGACTAAACTTGATGAAACTTATATATTTGAAATCAGCATAAAAATTTGATCCTTTAGATCTAACTATTGGTGTCAAAATCCATTGTTTTAGATTTTTGGTTACTATTGAGCCGGGTTGCTCCTTACTTACAGTTCGTTACCATGAACTGTGAAAGAGACTTGAAATTGCCGAATATTATATAACGACGAATACCACACTTTAAGGCCGTACCCAGGATTTTTTCGGGAGGGGGGGAGGGTACTCAAATATTTTTTTTCCGGGAGGGGGGGGGTTACACAAAAAAAAACTAAAAAAAAACATAAAAAAAATTTTTATATCCATTTTTGTTGCATTTTTACGAGTCAGACAAACATTTTGGGGAGGGGGGGTTTTAAACATACCTTATTTTAAGATTAAGATGTTAGAGACTAATTATTTAAGACTAATTATTGAACCCAATTATTAAGACTTATTAAACTTGTAGTTATTTGAGAATAATTAAGGGATTATTTTAAGACTAAAAATTTGTAAATAATTTAATGAAATTTATTAAATTAATATCTTGGCTCTATAGTCCAGAAAAACCTGAAAAACGGTTACTTTAACAAAAGGGTAATATAATAAAAATTCTAATAGGGATGTAAATTCTAATAGCGTCTCTAGATCTTTTGATTCGGCTCAAAGCGGCTGATTATTTATTTGAGAATTCTAGCAATTCAATACTCTTGAAAGCACCACCCTCATTAGTAAGAATTTGGGCATTATAAAAATGGTTCCAGGGCACTAAAAACTTGCTTCTTTTTTAACCTTAGTGCTTTTCTTTGTTTCTTGTTATTCTGTTTTAGTTCTGGCTTAACTTACATCAATTAATTAGTTTGGACTGTTTTAATTTGGTTTTAGTTTTAATTATCATGTATCTTATAGTAATTCTTTATATATATATATATATATATATATATATATATATATATATATATATATATATATATATATATATATATGTGTTTGTTAAGCTCTTGAATATAGACCCGAAATATTATTATTATAGAACTTCGTTGCTTTAAAATTTCCTCATTGTTTTACCTTTTGTCATTTTTGAGTAGGAGATTAGTATTGCTGCGGTTATGGTAGGGCCCAAGGATAGTTTTTAGTTCAGTGTATAATTAGGAGTTGAACAGGGTGATGTTGTTATCTTGTTATAAGATTTGTTTTGACGAATCTTGCGTTAAAAATGCAGAAAAAGCTAAGAGAGAATGTGGTTTTAAATATAATAGAAAACATTTCCCAGACCTTGATTATACACAAGATTTCAACATCCTTGATAAAAATAAAAAAAAAATAGCGAAACGAATGAATGTAGGAGGTTTAAAGACTTCAGGGGTGTGACCATATATTTTAATGTTAATGTTGCTAAGTCGCTACGACGAAGTCCCTTGAACTGAGAACTGAGAACTTGAACTGAGTGCCAAAAAATGGACAATGTACCAGGAAGTGCCAAGAGGTACCAAATTGAAGAGGTACCAAAAAAATTGACTAAACGATTAATTTCATTTACTTTGGTAAAATTAGTAGTTAGAAGGCTGGCCAAAACAAGGCGGCCAAAGTAAGGTGGCCAAGAGAAAGGGTGTTTTATCACTGCTGAAAAAAAGTTTTAAAGCATAGAAATATGATTCTTCAAACTACGATTAGAATCCCAGAATTTAAGGAAACTAAAGTTGTCAACTTAAGACTGGGGAGCTAGAGTCAAAGGAAGGAAGTCACAGGAAGGAATAGGAAGCTGAATGAAGCTAGAGTGAAATATGAGTTCAAGTTTTGGATTCGTTTGTGGAACTATATTGGCAGACCAATTTGCCTCTTAATACGACGTAACTTGCTCTCTAAAGGGTTTTACAAATGAATCCTAAGCTTGAACTCATGTTTCGCTCTAACTTCATTTAACGTAAGGGATAAAATATCCTCAATAGTCGTAATGTTTTGAACTTTAAAATGGTTAGACAAAATTATCACAAATTGATATTTGCTGTCCCAAAATCTATCTAAATAGTTGACAACGTTAAGAAAGAATTTTTATTTTTCTCAGGATGGGTGTATTGAACCTATTGTGATGCCTTGACATAAAGAAGAAGTTCAGATTGTCTGCGCCTAGAAGACAAACGTCGTAGCTGTGTTGGCCGCAGCACTAAGCCACCTGAGGTCAACACAGCTACGACAATGAGAATCAATATATGCAAGCCTAACGCATAGCCTTACTTGGGACCGGCGGCAAAGGACCGGCGGCCGCCGGTCTCTCTGTACTATATATATATATATATATATATATATATATATATATATATATATATATATATATATATATATATATATATATATATATATATATATATATATATATATATATATATATATATATATATGTATATGTATATGTATATATATATATATATATATATATATATATATATATATATATATATATATATAGTGAATCTGAATTTTGCTTAAAATTTAAAACACAAATGGCCCCTCAAAAAAAACTTCGAATCGGGCCCCGCACCTAGTCGATCCAGCCCTGCCTATTTAAATACTTAATGAAAATTAGTCCCTTACTTATGTATTCTCGTGATGCTAATTTTAATATCCTATCAAATAAAGAAATAACTACTCACTCCCCTTTTTACTTGGATTGGGTGATTTGACATGAAAGACAAATAACGGTTGTTGTTGGTCGGTTTACAGTAAATTGAAAAAGCTAATTCATTTTTATTTTTATGGATCCAGATTTCCAAAAACGGTAAATTATTTTATTTTTATTTTTTGATTGTAAAGACTAATTCATCTAATTCAAACTATATATTGTATTTCAAATTATATGCCGTGTTGATAATATGACGTCATTTTAGCATATGACATCAAAGCAAATATCATGACGTCATTATCACGATAAAAAGAAATTTTCTCAGAAAATGCTAATTAGTTATAAAAATAGCGTTTGTTCGTAACATCAATGTATAATATCGGTGTTCAAGTAAAAATGCCCACCACAAGAGATGAAGAAATCGAAATACTTAGACAGAAGATATCCTTACTGGAATCTCAAATGCGTCAAGATACAGAGGCAAATCAGGAGAAGCTCGAGATCTCAAGGAAGAAACAAATTGACTTCTTGGACTCAGAACTGTCTTGCAGCATCTGCTTCGAGGTGTTTGTTAAACCAATTAGACTGCCATGTCTACATCCATTCTGTCAAACCTGCATCCTTCAACATCAACAAAACCAAAGGTTTTGCCCCCTGTGCATGGCTAAGTACACGTCAGTTGGCCGTTTAGATAATTTTTTGTCACGCTACATTGAAAATCTTATTGAATTTTCTTATACTCAGAATGAAAAGACTGAAAGAGCTAAACTTTTAGCTGCACGTGAATACTTGGAAAAACAGCTGGAGGATATTAAAAGTGAGAATGAAAGTGATATTGATGAAGAACAAGAATCCTTCTTTAGCCCTTTTTCCGAAGAATCAGATGAGTCTTCTTCATATAGATCTTATTTAGATCTCATCTTCCCTTTTATTAATTTTTTTGCAGATGAATCTTCTTTCGAAGAAACAGATGGAGATCTCATCATCCCCATTTCCTGGCTCTTCGAAGAAGTTGGAGAAAGTGTGACTGAAGACGGTCGAGTTTCTTCTTCTGAAGAAACAGATGAAGATCTCATCATCCCAATTTCCTGGCTCTTTGAAGAAGTTGGAGAAAGTGTCACTGAAGACGATCGAGTTTCTTCTTCTGAAGAAACAGATGAAAATCTCATCATCCTGGCTTTTTGACGAAGATGAGGAAAAAAAAATTCACAAAATTTTAAATAGAGTCTATTTATCATTAATAATTTCTGAAAGAAACTTTGAATTTGAAAAAAAGTATTACAATTTTACAATAATTTATAATATTATAGTTATATTGTATAACAGTTTGTGCTTGTCTCATTATAGGTCTTCGTTTGTATCATCTTCACTAAGTGACATTCACAAAGATGCCATCTACCAGCGAATTAGCAGAGCAGACACAAATGTAATTGCTGGAATTGTATCAAAGCATGATGATGGAAAACTAAAGGTTAAATCGGTTATTGGATCAAGGGTGCTCTTAACTCACGAGCTATCTAATCTAACTCAAATTCTTGCTGGTAAGGTTTAATTAAGTTTTAACTTAAAATACTTAAGCCTATTTACAGTCATTATACGGCTAAGTGCAGTCACCATTATAATTTTGTCTTCCCGACCTCTGAAACACAGACAACTTTAAGCCAACTATAAAAAATGTATATGAAACTGAAATCTTTTTTTGATTGCAGTGTAGATCATGTATTTAATTTACTTTTCCTTAAAAGGTAAGGAAAATTAAATCATTTTATTTCTACTTTAGCCAATGCAGAGCAAAGCTCGGTGTGTCAGCATAGATCACACATAGAATATAAGATAGAATCAGAACTTCAAAGTATTACATTTTCAGATAAATTAATAACGAATCTATGATTTGTAAATTCCCATATCCCGACAAGAAATAATCTTCAAAATACATAAGGAAATACTAGTATGTTTGTATGTAAAAATATACTTGTGCAGTATTTATTCATAGTTTATATTATTAGTGTATACTATTATAGTATTATATTACTTATAACATAATATTTATAGACTATTTATTTAGTATAGTTTTAATGAAAAAAAGCTGTCTTGAACTATGCAGTTATTAGCATTGATGATGTTCATCTTTACGTGTGGGATATACATAACTTCTGGTCATCACATTTATGCAATGATGAGAAAGGGATAAGAGCGGAAGCCCAAGTGCCTTAATATAGGTTTAACCCAAGAGTATAGGCAACTCTTAAGAATGGAAACTGACACTACAATCCAATGTCATCTACCATTTTGTGCTTATTCGCACTTTTTTTCAGATTCACCAACATTCACTATGATCATTTTTAGCAGCTGAACTAAGCTGAAAAATACTACTACTACTAACAACTCACTACAGCTAGTACCAAACCACCCGAGATCAACACAGCTGAACACACTCCTCCTCTATTCAGATTCTTTCTTACGATCTCTTCCATCCTCATTTAAGGGAAGACCTGCTTCTCGTGCGGCCATAGATGGACGACCGAAAAGGACTATCTTAAGCAATATGCCATACTTCCGTGGTAAGATATGTCATAATATCTCACCCTTTCTCTCGTTATTGCCTCAGAAAATGTGATAGAATTATATTTTTCCTAGAGCTTACTTTTTGAAATACTGCCACTCGAATGGGTACCCAAAGCTATCCGTAGGCAATTCTTCTGGAAAAAAATTAACCTTCCATCGTTTTTTTTTTCCGAAGCGCCCAGGCTTAAGAACCATACTTAACCAGTAGCATCCCTCTATTCTCATATATTCTAATCTTGGCTCGCAGACTTATCTTCCTTTTCGGTTCTTGTGTGATATGCACCCTACCTAATGCTCTTCTAATATTTTTCTCTGACGCTCAATCCTAATGAAATATACCAAAGTAAGATAAAAATATAATACTTTTGAAACAACTTTGGGCTATATATTTGCACATTAGGGAGGGGGGGGGTAAAGTGTAGAAGGTCTGCATGCAAAATGTTTTAGGTACAATTATTCTGCATACTATGTAGTAAGAATTGTTTTCTAACTTAACACTGTCTAAATACTTTGCCCCCTCTCCCTAATATGCAAATATATAGCCCAAATCATATATTTTCCATCTATTCTGTTACTTCTCTTCGTTTTATCTTCTCTTCGTTTAAGAAACTAACGAAAAAAACCGGTTCTATAATGCGTCAGTGAATTGAAAACAAGCGGTAGGGTGTATATCATACAAGTACCTCCTTTTCTTCAGAGCTTTTGTCAACTGCAAAAAAAACACCCTGGGCTATTCAACATCTATTATCTACACCGCATTCAACATCTTTACCAATAATACTAACCAGGTACGTGAAACTATTCACTTAATCAATCTTCTGGTTATACTTTCCTGCCCCCCCCCCAAACTTTCAAAACCTCCATAAAATTATACATTTTTCTAGCATTTTCATCTAGGACACTGAAATCATCTGCATGATTTAGTTGTAGGAGATTTTTACTTTCCTACGTGATTCCATACTCTCTCATACGACAAAAAATTACCTGAATAAAATAAATATGAAACAAACGCTAAAAGAGAAAAATTGTGATCCTTACTTTCAGCGGTTGGTGTTGAGCTCCCTCCTTATATTTTTCGAAGAATTATGTTTGATGAGACTATACAAAATGAAAAAAGTCTTTGCAATAACAAGGAAGAAGTCAACTGCTTTTTATTGGATGAGGCGGCACAGGTAGTGGCTTCCAATCGAGAAGATATTTCTCTTGGTTCTTTTCTTGGATCAGAAGAGGCTGACCCTCAGGTAAAGTAGGGTTTTAATTCACCCTTGCCAAACAAATATTTTTGACTTTTTTTTATTTATTTTTTTTTTGGCAGGAGCCTAAAGAATAAAAAGTACAATGAATACTGGCAAATGAATTCTGAAAAGGGACTTTTGTTCGCTTCATGTTTGGTGCATTTCAATATATTAGAGTGATAGCTTCCTTACGTAAAAAAAACACCTACAATTAACTAAAAGGGACCGCGTTTTTCATTAACAGGCACCACCTTTGTTCTTTCCTTTTATTAACAGGGGCGTAATTTGATATTGGAAGGGGGCAGCTTCCAGTCCAGACCCCAGTTTGCCCTCCCCCCTAGTTGTCAAAACTAAGAAAAGCCCGCATAATTCAAGCATCCAGAGAAACAGGTCAATTTTTTTCGGTATATCTTTGCCTTTATGGTACTATGTGGCTCATTTTTCATTTCTCACTGTCATTTTCACTTGATTTGGGAGAAATGGATCCAACTTTGCCCCCTCCTTCCAGGGTATTGACGAAATTATGTCGCAGTTTATTCATCTTTTGTTTTGTTGCAGTGTGGTCGTTTGTCGTGGTAAATTTTTTTGGGAGGAGTTTTCTGCGGTGAAGATTTTTCATGAAGAGAATTTTATATGGGCAGAAGATTTTCCAGGGGAAATTTCACACGGGGTTTGCAGGAAAGGGGATATCCTGGTTGCAGCCTATACACGGAAGTAAAAGCTGCGACAGCCCATGAAATGTTGTATATTTATTGTTTTATCTCTTCGTGCAACTAGATTAAATTCGATGCAGCCTAATTCTTGCAAGGTTATATAGTCAAGTTAAATGGGGGGGGGGGGGGGGTGGATATATGAGCTCTTTACTTAGTTAGGTCTCCTGCCGGTTGCTACTTGGTGTAGAGAGTGACGTCTGCCTCCTCCATCCACTTTTGTCCATAGCAAGGGTTTGTGCTTCATTCGGTCGGATATTTGCCATCGCTAGGAACTCGGATACGCTGTCGGACCATCGCTTCCTTGGTCGGCCGTGAGGTGGCTTTCAACCAGCTTCAACAGGGTCTGTCGGTCTTTCTGACGTGTCAGCATGCCCGTTGACGCGCGATGGTCAAAATCTTAAAAGGAAGTCTGGATCCGAGGCTATTTTTTACTTTTCGTAAGAATTTATTTCAGGTAGAGGGTTACTAGCCCAAACGACCCTAGGCCTGGAATCTGAATAGAACTAGGTTAAACCTAGAAGCTAAGATTCCTGGGGTGGGCTCCACCCGCCAAGAGGGGTTGCGGACACCCTGATTAGAGTGTTTAGTTAGAGGTTACCCCATATCCAGAGTCACGTGGCCAGCAGACAGAGTCTGCATCATCCTGGACGAACTCTATCACCTCCAAATATGTCATTTGTCTTTCGTTTAAGTCTTTCAATTTCTATTAGTGAGTGTTATAAAAGCGCATTTTGAAAAAAAATAACTTAAAAATTATCTTGAGTATACAGAAGATAAGGGAAAAGGACCGTAACTAAAAACAAAGTGTGTTAAGCTCAAGAAGTTAAGCTATAGACACAAGTTTAGTAAAAATTTCGCATATAGCCTTTTGAATTACATCTGTGTACATACACCTGATATAATTTGTATTTACATAGTTAATTACATTCACAGTCTCCAGATCTATATAGACTTCAATATCTCAAGCTATTTTACTACTTTTAACCCCCCCCCTCCTCCCACCGAAAATAATTACTCTGTTTAGAAGTAATGTTAAAGGGGCAAAAAATATATAAAGTAATCCTAAGGCACAGGGTTTTTGTCTATTTTCTAGACCGAAAGACATTGTTTGAAATTTGGGTTGTTCAAACAGAAATTCCATCTTTGTGACGTGAAAATTTTTTTATTATAGTAAATATAGCTTCAAGGCCGTAGCTAGGATTTTGTTTGGAGAAGGGCGGGTACAAAAGAACTTTAAAAAGTATTAAAAAAATTTTATATTCATTTTTGTTACATTTTTACGAGTCAGAAAAAATTCAGGAGAGGGAGTCAATCTCCAAATCCTTCTTCCTAGATTCAGCCTTGTATAGCTCACAAATATTGGGTAAAAATAAACTTCACAACAGTTTAATTTATTATTTAACTTCATTTGACTCACATGAAAGAAATTTTAGCAAATATTATTCTTAAAATTCAGCTCTTCATGCTTAAAATGCAGCATTTCAGGCAAAAATTCAGGCTGAAAATTTTAGGCTTCAAACCTAGCTTCAGAACTTTTCCGCTATTAGGTCCTTGTACGGAATAACTCAATGCAATAAAAATATAAATAATAACTTTTATTGTCTATAAATTTTAAGCAATAACTATTAATATTTTTTATCTCTCACAAGTCTTATAAAACATTTTCACTTTGTCACACATTAAACTAAGGAAGAAAGAGAATGGGAAACTTATTAGAATGGAAATTGGCACTGCCAACTGGTGAAAAATTCATTAGATTTTGGTTATTTATGGGTTGATTTATTGATTTTTTTTTAATAATTTAGCGATTTATGTGCTGATTTAGTGATTTTTTGCTTACGCAACATAAAAATCACTAGAAATAGTGATAAATCACTAGGGGATGGCAACCCTTATTGGCACTAAGAATAATTCCCTTCCCCATCCCCCACCCCCATCCCCCTCCCAAAAAAAATAACAGCACCATCTAGAATTGGGTTATTTGTTCCTTTTTTAGCCTGCCCTAAACTTTTATGTACATGTCTTTCAGGTACTATGAAATGCAGGGGAACAGTGATGTAATTTCGCCAAAATCCAGGGCGGGGGTGGTACAAATTTTGAGCCAATTTTCCCGAGTCAAGTGAAAATGACAGTAAAAAATGAAAAAATGAGTCATATAATAAAAGTATACTAAAAAAATCATCTGTTTCTGTGATTGGTTGAATTATGTAGACCTATCTTAGCTTTGACAAGATTTTTGAAGGCACTAAATTTCAGCTGGGGGACGGCATACTGCGTCTGACGGGCACTTGCCTCCCCTCCGCCACTTCCCCAGAAAATTTCGCCCCTGCTGGGGAGGGTAAAGAAGGCATAATTTTTCACCAGTAGACCTATCAGTAGACAAAGGTCAACCAGCCTACTTAATATCCAAAGATTTTCTCAAGCTTACCTAGGCTTTGATTCAAAATAATTCTAGAAAAAAAAAATAATCATCACTTACAGAGAAATTTCCACTTGAATCCTATGGAACTGCAAAATGATTAGATCATTTTCTTCGTTTTCTTTAATATTTTTCACTTAATAATTAAAGGCACCAGACCCAACTCTGTCCAGGGCGATGGTAATTATGTATTATTCCATGTTATATACCTTCCCATGTTGGGTAACAGAAGTTCCTATTTTTGTAAGTTATCTTTGCTGATGGTTTTTGCTAAGGAAACTTGTTAGGCTACGTAGCAAATTGAAGGCTAGCTCTTCTTGAAAACAAACAGTAGGCATAATAACAATGAGTAACGGACCTTACATTTGAAATATGTTTTGATAGACACAAACCCTAACCTTGTATTAGCTGTGCTGAAATGGGCTGGGGAAAATGAGTTTCTTCTACAGATCTTCGGAGTTTTTTCTGCAGATCAATGTATTTGCAAAATTTCACCCAAAATCACGGGAAGAGGTTGAAGTGGTTTGCCTCAAAATAACTAGTAAGTATATGCCAAGCAATGGTAGGGTTTTTTACCTTTTAAATATGCTTTTCTCTGTAGATCTGGTCCTTGATCTGGATTCAGTTGAGTGGAACGGGAGTGGTAGGATTAAAGACCTCATTGATTTACCGATATGTATCATTAATCCAGCTTTCGCAAAATTTCAGCTCAATTCTATTAGGGGAAGTGAATGAAGTGGGATGCCAAGTCATTGAGTATAAATCAACCCATTAAGTATAGGCCAAATAGTATTAAAAATGCGTATTCTATTTTAAACATGGTTTATTTTTACGATAAGAACTGATCTGTACAATGACGTAGAACTGACCCTTGGCATACAGTTAGGTGTGTGGGATGGTAAGGGGGGCTTGTTGAAATCAACACGGGTCTAATATTATATTTGATTGTTGGAACTCATGGCTCAGTCAGTTTTGGGCCCGTCAGACCCCAGGAAGAGGGTGAAGGGGTATGATTGGCTTTTTCAAAACAATCAGTAAATATATGTCTAGTGGCAATTGAAAAGGGGTATTAAAGTTTTAATATGTTTTTTTTTGTGTAGAAAGTGCGAGCAAAATGAATTAGCTTTTTGAGGTTTTGAAAATTAATGTTAAGAAGAACAAGTTGCTAAGGCGAATGAAGATGAAAAGGTGACGTTGGGTAACGAAATATGTTTCTGAAGTATGGGCGCTACGAAAAAAGGAGCATGATTTGCTAAATGTTTTCCAGAGATATTTCTTATAAAAATTTTGGGTATACGACCCCACTGACTGGTCGTATTTCAAACTGTTTGCTATACAAAAAGTTTGGTTCAATCCCGCTTTTCAGGGCTATAATGAGAGAAAGGTTGAGATGGCTAGGGCACGTTCTGCGGATGAAAGTTGAGAGATTGTCAAAGATTGTCCTTTTCGGCCAACCATGTAGGGCTAATGGAAAGCATGTCGTCCGTGGTTAGGTGGGAGAGGATGTCGTGACGAAAAATTTAACAGAAATCGGAACTTCCTGGGTGGGTGTTAAGAGGGAAGCTTTGAATAGATTAGGATGAAGGAGGAGTGTGAGTAGCTGTATTGGCCTCAGGTGGCTTAGTGCTGCGGTGAGTTTTTAGCAGTAGTAGCTGTAGAAGTAGATTCGTCAATGTGTAAAATTCTATAAGTTTAATGTTACCTATCTTTTGGAACAAGCCTGAGAATATTCCTCGACCCTGGGGTAAATTTGGTAAAGGGTGGAAACACCCCAAAAGTCAAGCGGTCTTAATCTAAAACTTGTTTTGTTTATTTAATTTCACGAAGAATAGCATTTGGAGGAGTATTAAAGAAATTTAAGAAAACTTGAAGGAAAGCTATCTAAATTTTAGAACATTAAAACTTGGATTAATGGCGCTTCAATTGCGAGCAGTTCCCCACAGAAAATGCCTTGTTTCGTCATTTTCAGTGAAAAAAGTTCTTCTCCTAAATTTTGAAAAATGTATTCTCCTGAATCATCAGAAAAAAATTGGAAAGAAAAAACTTTGCCTCCCCCCAACATTTTTATGAGTCGTTCCCCTGTATTGCCACACTTTTACTTGTGATTATTTGTGTTTTTATTATTCTTCGTTTTCATTTTCTGTTTGCTTTAGGCTTACTTATACGTTTAATTTTATTTTCTTTCTCGTGACTAAATTTCTAAATTTTTATGTCTTTTTGTAATAGCTAATGGCTGCTTTGGCATCAGGAGTAACCAATGTATATGATCAAGTAGTTCAACATCGGCCTTTAGCATCTTGTAAAAAGTGGGTCAACTCAAACCAGTGCTCGTCTGCTGGCATTCTGCCAACGTTAAGTGTGGTCCACAGTTCAGTGGCAAGAGTTGTTGTGTCCTTGGTGGTGAATACTTTTGTATTTATTCAGCATTGCTTAACTAGGTAATTTTGAACGTCATTTTTAAATAGGAATATTCGTAATTACAATAAGCCTGTTTTTTTACTCATCAAAGTGCTAATACCTTGCATATAAAATCTTACTTCTTTTTGCTCACATTACTGTTTTTTGTTTCGTCAAAGTTCTAAGGTCTTGTATGTCACTACCAGATTATTTTTTCTATATAAAGAGAGCTTTCTTACTGAAGAGAGAACTTTGACTGCAATCTTATTGCAGTCCTTAAACCATTGATCAGTGAAAAACGAAGAAGGGTGTTTGCAAAAAAAGTGTAAGAATTCAGTTTGCTGAATTTAGAATTTAAATCCATCATCTGACTTTTAGTCATACACCTATAATTGCTTTTAATCAGCAATCGATGGGTAATTGAATCGAATTGATAAATCTTAACTTACATGCGAATATTTTTGAAAAAAGTTTTGAAAAAAGTTACAAATTTTATCAACTCAAAATCCTTAGGGCGTTGCAACGTGAATTCTTGTATACTGCTTGGAAGAAAATCTTTTTTTAATTTTCTTTATTTAAATAACTAGGTATTATATAAGGTCGGTATTTTAGTTATCAATTTAAAAAAAGTGTCTATCCGTTATAAATTTTTATAAGCGCATATATAGAAATATTTTTTGGATCTGAAAAACAATTTTGCATTCTAAAAACAATTTTTGCAACTCTGAAACAGATATGAACCAGTATATCCTCACAGGAAAATTTATTTCGTGCAATGCCAAGTCCTATTTCCAAAAATCAAATTTGGCTTTTGCTCGTATCAACCTTACTGCCAAGGGTAGGCTCACATAGGAGTCCAATTTTGGCTCGCGAGGTTAACTTTACGATCACCCCACTTTCAATATTCACTTTTCTGGTTGCAAAACTTTTATCAAACAGTTCATGGTAACGAACTGTAAGTAAGGAGCGACCCGGCTCAATGGTAACCGAAACTCTAAAAAACGGAATCTTGATACCAGTAGATACATCAAAAGAATCAGATTTTAATTCAGATGTCAAATATATATTTTTCATCAAGTTTAATCTTACCCATCAAAAGTTACACGCCTGAGAAAATTTGGCTGATTTTCGAAAAAAGGGGGAAAGACCCCCTAAAAGTTATAGAGCCTTAATGAAAATCACACCATCATATTCAGAGTATCAGAGAACCCTACTGTGGATGTTTCAAGCTCCTATATTCAAAAATGTGGAATTTTGCATTTTTTGCCAGAAGAAAGACCACGAATGTGTGTTTATTTTTTTTTTTTCCATGGGTGATTGTAATGGCCTTGTGGTTGCAGAATATTGTGGATGGACTCATTGGAGTAATAACTAAAATTTTTAGTGCACTTTTTAAGTGAACAAAAAATGAAGTGCAACTAGGCCTCCTCCCCCACTCCTTTTTTTCCCAAATCCACCTAATAAAAGTTTTGAGAAAACCATTTTGTTAAACATTGTCGAAAATATTGTAACTACGTCTTTTAGGATGACTTAATCCCTCAAAGCCTCCAGGGGGAGGGCTGAAAGTTATGAACTTTACCCAATGTTAACATATAGTATTGGTTATTGGGAAGTATACAGACGTTTTCAGGGGGAATTTTTTATGGTAGGGGGGGTGGGGTGGGTGGGGGGGTATATGGAAGGATCTTTTCATGAAGGAAGTTTTCATGGGAGAAGGGATATTGCTATGAAGGGGGCGCCGGATTTCCCATCATTATTTAAAAACAAAATCAGAAATTAAATATAAAAAAACAAGTTTTTCAACTGAAAGTAAGGAGCAACATCAAAATTTAAAACAAACAAAAATATTAGCTATATGATTGGGTTCACCTTCTAGTCAATGCCTCGCTCTTTAAGCCAAAGATTTTTTAGTATTTTCATAAGAGTTATTTATTCTAATTAACGGCCTTTGTGATGAAGGGGTCATGTTTAAAGAATTGGAACAAAATTCGAACTTTAGCTTAAAGAGCAAGGTATTGACTAAGGGACAAACCCCCTAATATACATATTAAAAATATATAAATATAGAAGTTCGTTACGTAAGTTAATTCGTAAGTTAGAATATTTATTACTAATAAAAACGTTCGTAAATAAAACTCAACAAGCTTCGAAAAAGCCATTTAACCAAATAAAAGTAAAATTAATCCGCCAATTTCATTTTAATTATTCATGCACGGTGAGCCAAAATCAAAACCTGCATTAATTCAAAAACGTTCACAAATGAAATAAAAAAAACAAGTTTTTTTAAATTTTAAAGTAAGGAACGACGTTAAAACTTAAAACGAACAGAAATTATTCCGTATATGAAAGAGGCTGTCCCCTCCTCAACGCCTCGCTCTTTACGCTAAAGTTTTGACTTTCTCACAACTTAATTTTTTTTAAACAATAAAATTTTGTTTTAATTGCAAATTTTTTTAATTAACTTTAACGAAAATCACACCATCAGATTGAGCTTATCAAAGAACATTATTAAAGAAGCTTCAAACTCCTATCTGCAAAAATGTGGAATTTTGAATTTTTAATTAACTTTAACGAAAATTACACCATCACATTCAGCTTATCAGAGAACCCTATTAAAGAAGTTTTACGCTCCTATCTGCAAAAAGGTGGAAATTTGCATTTTTTGCTTGAAGAAAGATCACGATGCGTTTTTTTTCAGGGGTGATCGTTTCGACCCAGTGGTCATAAAATATTGTGCGAGGGCTCATTCAAACGGAACTTAAAAGTTCTAGTGCCCTTTTTAAGTGACCAAAAAATGGGAGGGCAGGTAGATCCACTTCCACGCTCATTTTTTTTTTTTTTACCAAAGTCACTTGATTGAAATTTTGAGATAGCCATTTGGTTCAGCCTACTCGAAAAATGTAAAAACTATGTCTCTAAGGATGACTTAGCCCCCCACAGTCCCAAGTGGAAGGGCTGCAAGTTTCGAACTTTGCCCATTGTTTACATATAATATAGGCTATTGCGAAGTATACAGATATTTTCCGGGGGGATTTTTTCTGGTAGGGGGCGGGGCTGGGGTTGGGGTTTACGTGGGAGGATCTTTCCATAGAGGAATTTTTCATGGGGAAGGGAATTTTTCATGAAGGGGGTGCCGGATTTCCCAGCATTATTTAAAAAACGATCAGAAATTAAATATAAAAAAAATTGTTTCATCAACTGAAAGTAAGGAAGAACATGAAAAGCTTTACTAACAGAAATTATTACATATTTTAGGGGGTTTGCCCTGTCGTCAATACCTCGCTCTTTACGCTAAAGTTTTTCTTAGTACTTTCAAAAGAGCTTTTATTCTAATTAAACGGCCTTTGTGATTTCAAACAGTTCGTGGTAACGGACTGTAAGTAAGGAGCGACCCGGCTCAATGGTAACTGAAACTCTAAAAAACGGAATTTTCATCAAGTTTAATCTTACCCATCAAAAGTTACGGGCCTGAGATAATTTGGCTGATTTTGGAAAAAAGGGGGAAAGACCCCCCAAAAGTTAAAGAACCTTAATGAAAATCACACCATCATATTCAACGTATCAGGCAACCCTACTGTAGAGGTTTCAAGCTCCTATCTACAAAAATGTGGAATTTTCCATTTTTTGCCAGAAGATCACGGATGCGTGTTTATTTTTTTTATTTTTATTTTTGCGCTGGAGGAGGGGGTTACTTGGGAGAATCTTTCCGTGGATGATGTTTCTTTGGGGTAATGGACATGTCTATGAAGGGGGCGCCGGATTTCCAAGCATTATTTAAAAAACGATAAGAAATTAAAAAAAAAAACAAGTTTTTTCAACTGAAAGAAAGAAGCAACATTAGAACTTAAAACGAATAGAAATTGTTACGTATATGAGGCCCCAAGTCAATACTTCGTTCTTTACGCTACAGTTTTTTTTTAGTGCTTTCAAAAGAGCTATCTATTCTAATTAAACGGCCTTTGTAATTCAGGGGTTTGGGAATTAATTTTTTTTTAATTTTTAACGTAAACAGCGTAGTATTGACTAAGGGGAGAACCCCGTCATATACGTAATAAAATAAAATCAAGCGATACGGCTCAATAGTAATCGAAACTTTTAAAAACGGAATTTTGATGTCAATAAATGTGTCAAAAGAATGGGCTTATAATACTGATTCTAAATATATAAATTTTATTAAGTTTAGTATCAAAAGCTACGAGCCTGAGAAAATTTCCTTGATTTTTAAAGAGGGGGGAAACATCCCCTACAAGTGAAAGAATTTTAATGAAAATCACACCGTCAGATTCAGCGTATCCGAAAACCCTATTACGAGGTTTCAAGCTCATATCTGCAAAAATATACAACTTTGTATTTTTTGCCAGAAGAAAAATATACGAATATAGAAGTTCGTTACGTAAGTTAATTTGTAAATTACGTCAGAACCAAATTTAGAGACAGCCATTTAGCAAAAGAAAAGTAAAAATTTTATGCAAATTTTGTTTACTTATTCAATGGCGGTGAGCCAAAATAAAAACTGCATTAACTAAAAAACGATCAGAAATTAAATAAAAAAACAAGTTTTTAAACTGAAAGTAAGGAACGACATTAAAACTTAAAACGAACAGAAATTATTCCGTATATAAAAGGGGCTGTCCCCTCCTCAACGCATCGCTCTTTACGCTAAAGTTTGACTCTGTTTCGCAACTTTATTTTTTAAAATAATAAAAAACTTTAGCGTAAAGAGCGAAGCGTTGAGGAGGGGACAGCCCCTTTCATATGCGGAATAATTTCTGTTCATTTTAAGTTTTAATGTCGCTCCTTACTTTCAGTTTAAAAAACTTGTTTTTTTATTTAATTTAAAATATAAGATCGGTACCTGCGCAACGCAGGCTATTGATCAGAATAGGAAAAAGTTTTTAAGTTTTTAAGTTTTTAATTTAAACCATCTTTCTTTTTAGGTAAATTATTTTTTTAGAAATGTTTTATAGAATTCCGCGTTCAATAAGACAAGCCAGTCAGATTTCACATATCAACGTCGCTTGGTTGTTTTTCCTGTACAAAATTTGCCGTTTTCCTTCAAAAGTTAGGAAAGAATATTCGATGTACCAAGGGCATGAAAATGAAACTATTTGGCCCCCCGGACCCATCTTTGGTCTATTCTTACCTGAACATTACAATTTCCTTTAATGTTTTTTTTTTGGGTGTTTCGTGTTTAAGAATTTTTTCGAGCAGCATCACAGTTGAACTGTGTCACGTAGAACTGTGAAAAATAAAATGAGCTTTATTTGACAATTCTTTTCGTCGGTAAAAGTTCAAACAATAACAACAAGTTGATTCCAAAAGACATTTACACCATCAAAGGAAAGCTAGACCTTAAATTGTCTCGTTTAACAGAGTTTTATTTGATAATTTCCCTTCCACGTTTATTTCAGGTCAGGTTACTATAAAAAATTGCAAAATTATTGATGGGGCATTCTCCATTAAAAATTGAATTACCGATTTATTGAATAGGCATATTGAATACAAATATAAATGGGCATATGCAATTGAATTGCAAATGAATGTAAAATGTACAGATACACAATTGAATGCACACATGATTTAAGAAGTTTCCAATTAACAAATTAAAAGAGTCAGGTTTCATTTTCATTAAAGAATTATTCAGGTTTCATTAAAGATATTCTTTAAAGAAATTTTCCTCCAAGAGGGATATCTAGAATCCCTTCTTTTCAGAAACAGTTTCTAGAGGTTCTTTAAAATGTGGGCTACGATGGACTCTGATGAAACCGTAAGAGATGTGTAGTTTTTGATACAAAATTCTCTATTAATTTGTTTTTTTAATATATAAATTGGGCCTGAGTTTTCTTAGGTGTTTTGGGAGTTCTACAAAATTACACAAAAATACTTTTGAAAAAGCACGAAAAATATATTTCTTATATAGAAGATTTAAGAAAATGTAAGAAAATGGCGAGAATATTGAAATTTCAGGGGAGTGGGGATAGGCCACAAACATTCCACTCTTACTATTAGTAGGGTAGGTGGGTACTTTTGGAATTTATGTTTTTTCTATACCCAAAGTGCTTTTCAACGTTTTTACTGTCTCGACCCCCCCCCAAAAAAAAAAAGAAAAAAAGAAAGAAGTTAGCTTGGTGACTTCAAGACACATCAGTGTAAAATGACGGACTGATAAAGGGACTGATTTCTTCTTCTTTTTTTTTCTTATTTTGAGCCTGTTTGTACATCTGCGTGATATTGATTGACTTATATTAGTTGGAAAATAATTATAGATGTCGCATCATTACTAATTTATTTTTTGCGACTGCAGTCAGTCATCAATAAGGTTGTGAACCTCACTAAGACTTACGTTCCCTCCCCTCTGGCGTAGAAAGACCAGGGACTGCTAATCAACGAAGAAGGGTTAACATTCCTTTCTAATCCTTTAAAGTGCAGAATTGTTTTTTTTTAAATTGCGTCGAGTTTTAATTGTTTTATTAAAGCTGCTTTATTTATTTCTAGTGTATTCATTGTGGTATTTCCGTTAGTTGGGATCAGAGAAGTAGATGGAGGAAATGCTTTGACAGATATCGGATTGGACTTCCTTCGGCCTCCAAAGATAACTACCCGTTTGTGTTCAACTCGATCAGCTTCATATAGGCTCATTCTTAATTCGGAGTCTGAGACCGTGCATGCAAGCCTAGCTTGTCCTGGGACTTCATTAGAAACAGTAGAAATATTAAATGATACAAATATTACAAAACGGTCATTCCAGAGAAATGGAAATATTATAAACGCTGAAAAGGGAGAATGCAGGAGGGAAATATTGGCCAAGCGATTACCTGAGCTGAATTTGCTTTTAGTTGTGACTCAGGCAGCCTGTCCTTGTAGCAGTACGCATGAACCGTTGCTGCACGAACCCATAGAAGGTAAGACAGTAGTTTCAAACTTAAAAAAGTTATGCTAGAGGTGAGAATTTGGCAATTTGGAGGATTTTAGAGTCGTTTTTGTGTTCCAAAAAATAATGAATGAATCAATCTATGGAAGACTAGAATAGGGGGACTTCGAATATAACCATAATCTGTTAGATCATCATGATATATATGAAAATACAAGTCAATTCAATTATAAATGACATTAACAACATAGAAACGCAGACAGTCACTTGGCTAAATAATTATTCTGAGCAAATATTTAAAATTGGCAGCAAGTTTGGCCATTTCTATATCAACACAATCAAGAGATATATATATCGCGCAGATAAATTTTTAACTAACAGAAATATTTAAACTATCGCTTCTCAACCGTTTATGTGGCACGACCGCCAAAATGGGAAAAGCGCAACCCATGGTTCTCTTATTACAACTGATAATTTGATCATAATTTCCTGTTTCACCAATAGCAACTATTTATCTAACTCAATTTCGACTACTGTATGCATCTTTGTTTTTGTATTTTTGTTTTGTTTGTATAAGTATGTTTATTGAAATTCTTTAATTAAACCTATTAATTGAAAAATAATGAAAAAATAAAGAAATGAATGAAGTCCGAAACTACTTTGGTTCTATTTTTGTCGATTATTGTCTTCAGCTTAAAATTTGCAGAAGTTTTATTCATATTCCTCAAAAATTTAAAGCAGCACTTAACTCCTTTTATTTAGTTTTACCTATTTATGGGCAGATGATTTTGAACCAGTTTTGGAACTGGAAACCTGAACTAAATTTGCTTTCAGTTGTTGCTCAGGCAGAGTGACCCTGCAATAACCTGGGATCATTACTGCATGCCGCAGTTGAAGTTAAGATAGTTGCTTCGAACTTAAACAAGGTATAGTGAAGGTGAAGAATTGTTTTTTTTTTCTTAACCTTGACTTTCTTGGAATTGTACCGAACAACTCAACTAAGAATGAGCAAACGGAATCTATATTTGAACTATTCCAGCTTTTTTTTAAGCCTATAAAAGAAATTCTAGTCCTATTTCACTGAGTTATAAACCAACAATAGTCTCACTTTTACATCCTTTTTTACGTATTAGTGTATTGACTGTTTTGATCAGTTACCTTTTGTTGTGTTGAAAAAAATTAATTTAATTTCTTTCCTTTTATAGTTTTACCGTGCTTAGCTTAAAACAAAGCCGGGCTTTCGGTACCCGGGTTGGTAGTCATTTATGTCCATAGCACATTATAGTCACACTTGTCGATAAAATCCGAATTAAGCTCGACTACAGCGCCCGTTGTGTGCGCCGTTTGTATTTTCTCGAGTTGAGCATTGTTCAACTTTCAAACATAAAATTTTTGATTAACCAATCAGAATAGAGATTTAAAGCCGATTAGGATTCAGGTAAAGTATATGGTAAAGTAGGTGACGTACTTAATCAGGTGAAGTATAAGACATCATGTTTTTGTATGAAAATCCGCTCAAGGGATAAACCATTTATAAAACTTCAAGGGGTTAACAATTTCAATTTTAATGTGCACATTGAAAGAAAGAATTTAAATTGAAATTTTGAGGCAATTTGTAGACTTGACAACCGTGGTTATCTTTGTCATGAGGGGCTTGCAAGTTTTCCTAGTAGATGCACTTATTATTAGTTACTGATACGAATTTACGCTAACAAAAATAACTTGTCTACATTTCTTTTGTTTCTCATCAAGGATAAGGAAGTTTGTCTCCATGTGGTTGCACATCAGTTACAAATAAAAGCGCATCACAGTGGCGTGATCTCGCAACTACTGCAGTACAGAGCAGCTGCAGCAATTTGAATCTGAAAAGTTAAGGATAGATATATTGTAGCCTACTAATTTGTCTCTATGTGATAATATTTTAAGTTTTAATCCGTAGCGATGCCAACGATTAAAAAGGTTTTTGGCTTCAAAACCAATATATATTGCTTTCAGTCTCTCATTTTACCATAGTCACCTTCGGAAATGAGAGGTTGGCATCTTTTGCTATTATTGGCTTCCGATGCTTTTCCAAAAAATTTGGTTTCATGTCTGCTACGGGGAGGAACATGAAAGTAAGAATTGATTGTTAGAGGACGGTAATCTTCAAGGACGAGGCGTCTGAAACTTGTAAAAATTAGCTTATCTTTTTTTGGGGTGTCCCGAATGGATTTAGCCTCGGTGGGGGAAGTTTGGGAGGGACTATTGTACCCCCCTCCAGTGGAAACTGATGAGTTGTATGAGCTAATGCCCTATACATTCTGTTTACAGGCACCCAATACTAAAGAAACAAAACCAAAACAAGGAGTTGATAATTGTGCTAAGATGATTGGAGTTGTGTAAGATAATTGTGCTAATTTGTCTGCATTTTTTTTGTTTCTTGTTTTTTTAAGAGCTCATTATAAACCGGGGAGGTTGCCCTCTTCACTTAGAAGGCCGCCTCCAAAGCCCACTTTACATGATATATTTGGAGACACTATCATGTCATCCATAATCTTATTGATTCCTTGGTGAGAGCAAAACTAGCAATTGGTATCCCTGTTATTAAATACATTTGATATCGAAATTAGCAGGCAGTTGCCCCGGCTTTGGACCCAAAGAGCCCCGACTAGGCTACAAAAGTATGAACTTTAAATTTGCCAAAATGGGTATCTAAATTCAAACAACGAGTTCATATGAAGATTTAGCAACGATGTTTCTTTACTTCCAATAACAAATTAGTAAGAATTCGATTGACCATTCTGGCATCCCATTTGCGGTTTAAACCCAAACTGAGATGACATAAGTACAATGGGGGGTACCAGCCCCACGAGAACAATACCCCTTCGAATCCCGATCCGGACACTTTTTTTAAAAACTCCCACGAGAACCACGTGGTTAATGGTCCTAATATGGGCATAGCCTCCCTAGGGAGAAAGATTGCGTAATCAGTCAATGACCTCTTTTTCCAAGGTCGATTTATTTGATGTTTCTATGTGTAATAACTCCGGAACGAAGGTTGCACATGCGCATTGAATTCTAACGGGAACAATGTTATTGATCTAGGACTCGAAGGGGAAGTGAATTTCCGAGAACTTGATTGCGTAATCGATCGTGTGTCAACAACAACAACATCGACCTTGACATTCGCTGAGAGCGTGCACTTACAACAACAACAACATCGACCTTGGAACACCTGTGCTGTCGACCTCAATTCACCTATCGTGAATCAATAATTCCCCTTAGAAACAACAAATTAAGTCCCCTTTCTTGACAGTTCAATCAACCAATGACATCATCTATCAGACTTTAAAAATTTACGCATAGAAACGATTCTCCAGGAATAGATCCAAGTCATTAATGTCATTGCCTCGGAAACAACTCTTTTGGTCGAACTCCAAAGGATATTAATAGCCAAAGGCCATGGAAACAATTCTCCAAGAAACATCTTAGAGATGAATTATTTTATCACGGGAATCAGGTTTCTTATTAATTTGAAATGCATTAGCGCAGAGATGCCAAAAACCAGAGGAACACGCAGAAATTACGTTTAGGGATTATTTGGGCGAAACTGTTTTAGACAGGTTATGGAACTATTTCGGCGAAACAGTTAGAGACATTTTAAAAGATGATTTTGAAGAGATTTTAGAAGAGAATTTAATGGTGAAACTCTGTGGTCGTTATAATACACAAGTTTCATTTGAACAGTGTTGTGAGGTCCTCTAACCCAACCCCAAAGGGTTCCAATCCTCCTACCCCAACCCCGCAGGCAGCCCCCGGGCCGCCCAGGGCCCCCGGACCCCCAAAGGGCACCCCTGACCCCAGAGGCCCTCCCCCGGTCCTCAAAGGTCCCCCGGGCCCGAGAAGCGCCGCGGGCCAGGAATGCGCCGCATGGGGATGCGCCGCAGGGGGATGCGCAAGAGGGCTTTCTCTATAGTGTAAAA